>NC_052136.2:17606828-17906828 GCF_016086655.4 Lepeophtheirus salmonis | reverse complement strand
TGTGAATAAGACTACGCTCCCGTTTGACAAAAGTCACAATGTCCAAAAGTCCAATGTTTATGTTTATAGGTGTAATTTTTGAAAATGATTCTTTATGAAATTGGAAAGGTTTGAAGGATGTTTCTGGTAATTATTAACTTTTGTTAGAGGGGTATCCAAAAGTATTTATGTACATATAACAAGAGGGAGGGATGTAAGCGATAGAAAAGTGAGCTTTAGTCCAACATCTTCAACGACTCTAGAATTATAAGATAAATACAGCTGACATAAACGCAGAATTAGAAAAAAGTTCAGGGTTAAATCCAAATTGATCGAAGCAAATATCAAATGTTATCCAGCAGTTTAAGCTTTTGAAAATAACGTACAAAGTTCCAGAGAAATCTCTGAGTTGAGGCTCAATTATGGCGAAGTTTTGAAAAACCCGTCAGCAATAGTTAAAATATTGTCTAATATTATTTAAATATATTTTAGCATAGTAAGGATAGCTTGATTGGTACCTGTTGATATTGTTTAAAATGGAGGAAAAGTGGTGTTAGCTGATTATCTAAATAGATCATCGATGCCAGTTCATTGTTATCAATTGAAAGAATTAGTAAGCTGGGTCTTTCTATTTCTGGAAACAGAAATTATGGCATACATCAACCCCTCTAACAAAAGGTAATAATTACCAGAAACATCCTTCAAACCTTTCCAATTTCATAAAGAATTATTTTCAAAACTTACAACCTATAAACATAAACATTGGAATACATAGAAATCTGTAAATTTGTCTTCATTCCACAATTTATAAGTGAAAAAATACCAACATACTCATGAGAGTTCTTCCATGCACTATCAACTACTCCCAGAACGGATGTGTGACGAATAGAAGAGTGTAGGATACCCTACGTTACATTCAAGACGAAATTGATAAATTGAGACATTTTAAGAATATTTTGGTTGTTTAATTTGTTGATTGTCAAAAAAATTTGATTATGTTTCTTTTAAACACATCGTATATGAGCTTACGGCTGTGGGATTCCGATGAAGTTTCGTCAATATGGTTGGAGTTATCCTCAACAGGTATCGTTTCACCCAGCAAAAAGCTCCACTTTGATATTTCACGACGCTTTTACAAGGTGTTCCAATATCTCAATCACTGTTTTGATAGACATTAACTGAATAGAGCAACGTTTCGAAAATATAAGCTGAATAAAAAAAACTAAATTGTTTCTTTTATACGCAATTAATATTACCTTATTTTTCTGTACCTATTGAAGATACTACACTTACGATCATATTAGGAGCTAGGATTGTTTTCAAAACATTCAGGAGTAACCATGCATATAAATATGTTAGTGAAAGAAAGAAAAAGAACAACGACGCAACTTCTGGGACTAATACGAGCTAGCGAGGGTTCCGCCACAGGAAATATTCGTAATAGTAGATATAATATCAAACTCAGAGTTTGATTACTCCTTCATAAACCCATTGTAAAGCCTACAAATATGGACCTCAATAGTGATCTCTCAGGTAGCTCACTTGCTTAGATTTGTTACATATTCTGAAAATATTAAAAATAAGTAAAAAAAAATTGATAGAAGTACATTTAGAGCTCTAAGAAGCCATAAATATCTTTGAACCGTTTGCATACTTGAGCTTCAGATGAAGGTCTCGGTTTGAAATGTATATAATCAACATGGAAGGTTTTTAACTTTAATTAGTTAGTGAGATTAAAAGATTTCCTAGACTTCTGGCAATTTACCTCAAAGAAAATTTCCCGAATATCCATACTTATCGTTCAAAGAAAAAAGCTTCATGAGAACAAGAGAGTTCTTTATAACCTTAAGAAGGAGAAGAGATTATTGTAATAAAATAACTAGCTCCTGGTAGTACATAATTCAGTATATAATACCACATCTGGGTTCAAATGAATCCATAAACTTAAATCCATGAGCTACCATTAGGTATGAATTCTTCCCCATTTACAATCAGGTATCCTTTGGACAACTACAAAAATAAACAGTACATATAGAACATATAAAGAGAATCAGAATATTACCTATCAATTTGAACAACCTGGGGTTGTTGGGCATTCGGTTCTTTTTGAACTTACATCCAGCAAAAATACAAAAGGAATTGAATGTAATGTAAGAGGAAAGTGTCCAATTAGAATTGTTTAGAATCATTCCCTTCGTCAAAGTTGTCTGCCGTTGAACGATATTTTCGGGAGCGCGAAACGTATATTTTTCAACCCTTTTACGAGTTCAGAATAAAAGTGGTTTCCATAAAGTTTGGCTACACTTCTCTTCTCAAGAATATATAACTATGATAACAGCATTGAAGAATAAAAACTGCCTATTCACATGGCCAGCAAGAAAAAGCCGTTCCCACTTTCTAAAATATATTTTATAGTAACCTTTTTATATGTGTTCCGAATGCCCCATTTATTTATCCCCCTAAACTCGACTTTTACATAAAATTAATACCAAAGACATCATTTGTACCTTTGAGTTAATGAAGGAACTATAATATTGTAGCCTCGAATTACGAAAAAACAAAACAATAAGAACGATTCATAATAATGAAGGAATCAATATTTTATTTGTTTCATTCTATTTCGTATTCCTTATTATATTAATTCATAATCTACTATTATTGTCATATATTAAAGTTGTCCATTGTTATAATTGACATTGTAAATTAGTTAAAATGTGCCTCTGGGGAAAAACAAAAAAATCTTGTTGAAAGAATATTACACAATGTAATATATTAAAAGTCAAACAGTTTAATTATACCTATGACGGTTTTTCAAAGGATTGAAGAACTATCGATCTATTTTCTTAAGAACGAGGGAAGAAAGGAACAATAAGGAGAAAACAACCTGAGAAATAATCAGGAAAAAATTAATGAAACTTCTAAGCCTGGTTTAAATATTATTGAAGAATTAAACAAAATACTAGAATATGAAAAACTTGGAAGAATGATCCAAAAAAAAAAAGACCTAGTGAAAAAAAATATGAAAAAGGAAAATATCATTTTAATATCTGAAAAAATGTCTCATAAGCAAAAAGGGATTTTTTTTTTCTATAGGAGTTACTAATGGGATAGTGTCAAATGACCCAGATGAAATATCAAAAGAGATCACAGTGTTCTACTTAGGCCTGTATAAATGTCAAAAATGTTACAGTGAAGGAAAAAGTTCATTTTGTCAAGGAAAGGTAACGAGCAAAATATACCATCTTTACTGTAATAAACATACTATTTTGGGGAATTATTGAAAAATTATTACGGGATTACAAACTTTACAATCAAAAAAGGTATCAAATAATGATAATATATCGAACAATATGTAGGTCCATGACGTTGCTTAACACAATATATAAAACTATCACTAGTATCTTGAACAACCGACTGGAAAAAAAAATGGATGTTATTCAATCGAAACGATACAAAATATATATATAAATAGAAAAATCACTTATCACTAAAAGTATCATAATTTCAGAGCCTATCAAAGCAGATAAAGGAGCGATATCGTTAGTATTTGTTGATAATCAAACTCTTAAAAGTACCATGGAAGGAATAAAGATCAATTTTGACAATGAACACGTAGAGAAGTTTTAATTACAGGATGTGATCTTTCCAACATTTTATTAGTCTGAGGGTGAAATGATGTAGTACAAAGTTTATGAACTCCAACAAGCTGAGACAATTGATAAAATAATTTCTGATTCAAACTGAGAGCCTCAATGAGTAATAAAGTATTGATTAACTGTAAAAAGCACAATGGATGTTCACAATAGCTTGAAGGTGTGTATTCCAACGGGTGGTTCTATTGATGCACATTAAAATTTAACAATATGATAATAATGATGTTTGATCAGGTATCTTGACTGGAGATGAATGACCCACAATATCGATGTGGATAGTTCAAAAGTGGCCTCTGGAGTAACAAATTTCAATTTCTGTCTTAGTATGCCAATTTACTTTTGGGTTATGACAACCAATATAACTTTGAGTAAATTATTTACTATTTTTATCCAAATCAGGCTATAAGTAGCGAGACTTAATAATTTTAACGGCAGACTTAATACCAGGATGGGATTATAAGTAAAACCTAAAACATACTTCGTTTGCTAGAATTTAGAAACAAATGGTAGAGATGATGAGTTAGATGACTCGTAGAGAAGTTGCTGAATCTTTAATAACTTAACGTACTTAAACTAATAGCATGATTAGCTAAGTAAGTTATCCTGTTTCAAGTCGCATATTTGCTTCTTGCAATTGTTGGGAGGTCCACCGATACTGAGAACACCGATTAATTATAAGAATTGAAATAGACAGCCCCCGTCTAATGATATCTTGTCACCATATGGAATGTCCATCTTGTACAAATTCAGTAATAATTGTAATGCTTCACTTTTGAGGATCAGTTTTTTATATTTTACCACTATGAAATGTTAATTCGAAGGGATGTGATCAGTAAAAATCGTCTCAGATTAGCCATGAAAAGAGTATTTCAAATGAGAGGTAAACAAATAACTAACGATCAAGAGACGAATATATGTATGTATTCGATGTAAGTTATTATATTTCTTGGGAAAAAAATAACCGGAGTGAGAGATCCATCAAAAATTTAATGAAGAACTGCTTCAGCACCATCCTGCAAACTGATTGTAATTATACGGAAAATATGTGACGAAGGGGGTAGTAAAGAAATTGCTTAAGCATTTTTTAAAGAAAGTTTAATCGGAGAAAATGAATTTTCTTGCTCTTTGGACCAAATCAATTTTGTCTTCATGTCAGATAGTCTAATAATTTCAGTAAGAGGGAAAACGAACTAGAAAAAATTAGGGGTGATACTCTGATTAAAACCAACCAAGTAAAGAAAAATTATTTTTGTCTCAAGTAGAAACTAGAGATTTTTTTTTACAAATATCCAGCTTTTCTGGAGACAGTCGTTTCACCTTATACAAAATTGAAGAAAAATCTCCAGTTCCAATGGAATGATGAAAATCTTCAGGAATATTTATAGGATTTTGAACTTATTTTGCTAAAGTTAAAGAAGGGAATAGTTTTGAAACCATTTCACATTTTAGTAAATGAATACCGTCTTCTTTGGTAAGTTCTTCTATGGCTCTGATTTTCATTTCAGGATCGAACATCTCTCCATATAGACAATCAATGACACAGAGGAATAATTTGTTGTAAAATTTTGTAGAAATTAATTGAAGACAATAATTAAATAATCAATTTTGTATTTTTTAAGTGAGCCCCATTTTATATGGGGGTGTAGAAGTAAATAGTTAACATGGTCATCATATTTTTCTGATTTCAATGCCAATTTCATGACAGTTTGCCCGTAAAAGAAAGGTCAAGGCAATCGAAAAAAGATACTTCTAACTTGATCATCCATCTCAAGATATATCCTAATTCCAAATTCCTCGAGAGACAACAGAAGGAAAAATCATCCGATGACAACTGCCAGACCTCACAAGGGATTAGAGTGGACTCCTTCAGTCGGAATGAGATACCAGGATCGAAACAATAAAACAATCCATTATCGATGAGTAGAGAATTTTAATATTTCAAAATGGGATCACTTAAAAAAATACAAAAAGGAATAAAAATCCTTGGAGCTGCATATTTATTAAATTATAAATTGAATATTTTTCTGTAATATAAGCTGTGATATTCTTCATCACGTTGTATTATGAATAAGTTATAAGGATTTAAAGAAAAGTATTGTTTTTCATCATTTTATAGCCTCAACAAAGAAATATATTGAGTTAAGAAGAAAATACATAATTTAAATAAACACTTGTTAATTATAAAAAATACATTTACAAAATATTATAAATCCTATAATTAATTTGGGGATTGTTTTAAGGCTAAAAAATGACTCTGAACGATAATAGTCCTTAATTACTATAATTCCAGATATTTTAGAATTCAGATGACTGAGAGAAAAACAGAGATCAGTTTTTGGGATTCTGCACTCAAGGATAAATTCCTTTTATGGATTGAATTCATTTGTACACAATGAGTGTTCCCCTGTGTAATAAAACGGTAGAAGATAAGCAAGTCAATGCCCGTTATAGGATTCAAATTAATAAGGAAATGGTAACTTTCCTACACACTTTCAATTTTAACTTAGGTTATGCAAATACAAATTTGGATGGATTTAATGTCATTTTTTTCCCTTAAATATTTGTAGGATTCTGCTGACATTCTTAATATGGTCTTCAAAATTGTGTGATACGTAGATAATTTTGTTTACTACTTTTCAAGTGTTTGATAAACCTTCCAATTCATCATTTTCACAACAACAATATGTGTCACATTTTGTAATAAATCCTATCAGGGGTATATTAAAAAAATATATAGCTGAAGGAGTCGTGAAATACGTTCTTTCATTTAATTTTTCTTCCAGTTGCATCTGCAAATATCCCCTATTTTGCAGAAATGTAGTAAAGAACTTAATTTTTGTTGGAGTAATTTTGTTGGAGGACCCACACATATTCTCACTTTCCAAAAGGTTTGGATACAACTACTAATGGATGACACGAATCTACAGCTATATCAACCCCTTTACTTATTATTTTCATTCTGTTGATTTTCTTTTCTAATCTCCTCAATATAGGTACAAGTATGTATCTTGCAGTATGAATTGGCTAGATTTTGAAATAACAATTTCTTTGTATCCTCGTTTTGGACTCCCGTAAAATTAAATTATAAATTTCAATCATCAAATATCATCTCACGTAGCCCAGCATTTTTAGCTTGCCAACATAATTAAGTGTAGAATGAATCAAATTTTTAGTCCTCTTTTTGTGTTCGTTCTACTGATTTCATTCGTTCTAATGCTCTTATGTGTCTTTAGATAATTCTCTATAACTGTCATATTTTTTATTTAACTTTTATTTTCAATTTTGATTTCATGCCTTGATTTATTTTATTCAACATCTTCAGATTTTATAATCATTTAAAAATTGTTTTTTTCTTGTCTTCTGTTCGTTCAGTTCTAATTCGTTACAATTACATAATTGTCCAGAATGCTTTCAAATGTATAAGTTATTGTGCGTTTATTTGAATTTTTAGTTGTCGAATACTTGCTGATAATCTTCCTTCTGTCGTTTATTTAAATTTATTTATAGAATACTTGCTGATGATTTGCTTTCTGTGGTTATTTCACCAGTGGTTTATTTGATTAATTAAGTTTACGAATATTTTCTCCATGAACTATTGGTTTTCATCTTGAGCTTATTTTTGTTCTTCCACATCATTTTCGTGACTTGTCCGTTCTATATTTTTGTTCTAGCTTTATGATCCGTTTTAAAGCTGACTGATTTTCCAATTTATTCTTCGTCGGCTTCCTTTTTAATATTTTATTTAATTACGTAGGTTTTCTCAAAAAATTTCTGAATACTTAATTTTGATGCAATTGCACCACGTTATGTTTCGATCAGTTCACTTCTAGAACTTAAAGAACCCTTATCTATTTATTTAACGTATTAATACAAATCATTCTATACTTCAGTATATATGTAGTCATATGTAAAACCTTAAGACCACCTCTGATTTGTCACCTAATTCAATAATAATCATTTTCTTGACGTATATGAACGCATATTATCCAAGTATGGTACGTTTCATATTCCACTATATCTAGCGAGTGTGTTTATCAACCTATTGCCTAACGAAGCTTGTAGGAGAAAGTTGTTTTTTCATTTTAGCTGTAATTGATATTCTTTACAAATGGGTAAAAAAGATACATTTTTTGATAAGGGTTTGAAAGGGTTAAAATAGTACATTAACACAGAGAAGAATACGATTTTGAGCAATAAATTTCTGTAAAGATGTGCTGTAACAAGACAGCTGTTTAAACTGTCATCAGTAATTTGGCAAATTTTGGCATTTGTATGGACAAAAAAGAGACAAGGGTGCCAAGGAAAACGGCTTCGAGGGATGACGCTATGATGAAGGCGACTTTTTCAAAGTCTCCCACTGGCTCCTGCAAAAAAAAAAAAAAAAAGTATAATTTGATTCGAAAAAAGTCCAAAGTAAGAGTCAGCACTATTTGACCAAATAATTATACTTTAAAAGAAGTTTTTGAAGTACATTCGTTTTCTCCTAAAAATAAGAAAATATCCCAATTGGTCATAAAATTTTGCAAATTACTTTACGTGTTTGATAATCATACTTGATTAACATCAGTTATCCGTTGACTTCAAATATTAAGTTTCATTTATTGAAATTATGTCTGTAGTGACTGTTGTGATGTTTTCAAATTTTGGAAATCCAAAGATATGGGATTCAGGAAGAATACATTTTGGTCTTTTATATTTGATATTGTTTATATTTTACTTAAAGCGATTCTACGGTTTTTCATAGCTGGTTCAATTCTGAGCCGCCGTTTCATTGGATGTCTTATGTTGGTATTTGATTCCGAGAAATCACGAGTATTGTCCACATAAGCTTATGACTTAGGCCTCAAAAACTATCCAAATTGAGGTCTTAACGCTGATAAATTTGAAGATGATTTGAAGTTGTGATGTAACAAATAAATATCACAAGAGTTGTAGAAAGATGGGAATAGTGGGTTTGAATTTATATATGTATATTCAAATACATGTCTATTAATAAATTTTTTATGACATAAGCCTTTTATGTTGGAATGTATAAATTATGCAATTTAAAACATATAAAAAGGCATATTTGGTCGTAATTCTCTTTTTCTTCTATGATTGTGGCTCAAACACAAACAAAAAGTTTTTTTCTCTCATTTTTTGATACAATACAGTTGATAAATAGAAAGGAAGACAAAGAGAGTTAAACAGAAACTTTTGATTTTGTCTAAATCTCATGAGATATTAAAATATAGAAATTAAATATTCTCAGAATAAATTATTATCTAAAGAAAAGAGAGAGAAAAATAAAATATAACAAAAGAACCAAATTATCAACAGTCACTTTACTAAAAAAAGGTACACATAAATATCTATAATTTTATCATTTCTTTTCAGTCAAACTATCTTCTTTTTTTTTCTCCATTTACCAATAGTGATTATCTTTGTAAAATATTTCTTGTTAAAATTACTTTTATTTCATTTATCACAATGTTAACTCGCTAACACAAAAATGTATCTATGTGTCTGCTTCTTTTTTCCTAATTAGTGTGCTGAAAATTGATTGGTTGAATTAAAATGATATATTGAATAATAACTCTTTAGTCAGGAAGAATGGGGAAACTAACAACTGAATTTGGTTGCGTGTATAATAGATGCAAATATTTACCCCACTTACAAAAAAAATACATTATATTTTATTGTCAGCTATCTATTTTCTTGCTTTTTTTTAACCTTACATTTGTTTTGAACGTTGATTGGTTGAATTCGAATAATCTCTTCTAACTAAGATGTGAATAATTTTTAAATAATTTGTAATTCCACAGTAATGAAGAATTGGCTGACTTTTAACTTATTTACATATACAAAAATGGTAATTAGCTATGGTCTATCCCAAAAATTAGCAAAACTTCATAATATCCTAAATTGTAAATAGTAATAGAAATTTGAAATTTGTATTAAAAAATAAAAATTATTTTGTCACTCTCAATAAATATATATACATATGTATTATTTATATATAGAAAATCAAGAGAAAATTATCTCAAATAAAAGTTAATGATTAACTTTATATCTAATTTTGTATAGAATTGTTAGCATACCTAGTAGAAAACAGAGTTATATATATATATAAATGCCAGTCCTCTACCATAACTTGTTCATGGTATGACCCGATATCTTCAACAAAAAGGAAATAATCATGACAACTAACCATCTTTTCAATATTCTTCAAGTTTTCTTCGAGACTAATTTTCCTAACATTAAAGTAATCATATTAAAAAGAAAAAACTTTATATATCACAAATCTAGTAAGGTATTAACTATACTAGTTTGTAGTACAAAAACTGCACATCCTTATGTCTACTACCAAATGGTTTTCACAACATTTCATTTTTTTTTTTTTTTTTTTTTCATGGAAAGATTTTGTTTAGACTGTATTGAAAAAATTGGAATACAATCAGGATAGTGACTGACTGTATTTCCAAGAACACTTTGGAAAATCATCTCTAGAATTAAATCACTTTTAGCCCGTACTACTTTTATAGTCTGATTACCATACATTTTAAAAAGAAATTTATGCTCTCGCAGCCTTTACAATCTTATTTCCGTGGTGTAAATGAAAAATAACTACTACAATGATTAGAATAAGATATGTTTCTCTAATTATCCTACTATTTTTGTCCGAAATAGATAAAAAAAAGTTGTACAAATCTTGTAATTTTGAGTACATATTATTTTGATTTAATTCAAATATCAATTTTTGTTGTTGACACTAAGTAGTATTCAAGGCATATTTTTTTAAATTCTTAAAAACATTTGATAAATCTTTATGAAGCTTTATTAGAATTTTTTCCATTTCATGTATTTACTTTGAGGGCCCAAAATGGCGTTTCCTTCAATTATGATACAATTTATGACGTCAGTGAAAACGTTTTGTACTATTAAATGAACATCATCGGGGGGAAAAAATAAATTTATACACTACTACATGCTATTCATCTTTTAATTTAAATGCTTAGCGTTCATTTATAAATTGAATAAGTTGAGGTATGTATATAAAAATTTATTGTGAATATATCATGTTCGTTATTAGAGAAATAAAGTAGACCTCTGCAATTATTTATTCAAAATTAAAGTTAAAATAAAAATATAGCTCAATGCATAATTTATAGTCCATGTTTTTAATAAATATATTTTGATATTAAAGTTTGTTAAACAACATATTTTCTTGATGTGAAGACTTTCAAAACAAGATTTTATTGGATGATCAAAAAGTTGCAAATGAGTTACATTCATCCCGACTTCTGAGTTTCTGATATTACTTATGATAGGAAAAAAGCTGATCTCTCAAATATTTTAACCAAAGTAACGGAAACTTTCACATCAAATTCAAATCATAAATCTTTATACGTCGAATGGAAAGTTCAAAGCCAATGGTACAGAGATTTACAAAAGTATTTTAATGATTTTTAAATCTGTGAAGCACTTTAATGGCTATCCTAGGAGGAATTTAAGGAAGATGCCGATACTCATAAGGAGAAGAATTCTTAAGCTCTCAAGCAGCAAAGACTGAAAACCGTCTTATGAAAGAAACAGTGGACGCAATATAATCACGTCTAAAGAATGAGAATGATAAATTGTGTTTAAAAAGATTAGAAAAGCCTGATGAAACTACAAATCAACGCCTTTAAATGAAACTACGTTCGATTAGAGCAAAAGTTTGATTAGACTAGAAATCAACATCTTGGATACACAAGACTTGGTAGTTTAAAGGGCTTAGATATCTTAAAGCAAGACAGAAAAACCAACCAAAAAATATTGTCTATAAAGGAGTATCTGTGTTTGCAATTTTGAATAATTTTTTTTGAATTTTATTCAATATACTGTTAGAATTTTCTGTAAAATATTTATTATTTTTTAAATACATCCTTAAATTCGAAATAGGACATAATTATTCCTTAATATCAAATAAGGAACCACACTGTTTTCAAAATAACAGCACAATAATTCACACACTAAAAGGAGAAATTGTCAATTTCGAATTATAAGCACTCCTATTTAGAGTTATATGAAATATAACTTACCGCTATGTAAAAAAAAAAAAAAGAAACTCATAACTAACTTGATAATCCTGACAGTTTGAATTAGATGGAACAGTTGTGAAAATAAGGGAACAAACATAGATCCCACTTTGTATCTATTAAGGGCATATATAAAAATAATTCTTATGTTGATCCTCAGTTCTACCCCGACTCCAACAAGGGTTGACACTTCTCACTCCCAAACCAATCCTTCGTCTTATATGAGCGTACACACTTTATAATTAGATATTCCTTCCTCAAGATTTAATTATAGTAATTACAGCTTTTCAAAATAAGGTCATCCTTTTTTACAAATATACTCATATTTATTACAAAGTATTTTATTGTAAACCCCACTATGTTTAAATGGAAAACCAAATCGGGATATATTTTTTCTTCAGTGATATGTTTATTAAAAAAATGGGGAACATATGTATGGATTCCAATGGACTTAGAGTAAATGTGTGCAACTATGTACTACATACATATTTGTGCATGTTTTTGTCAGCAACTAGAAAAAGTTTATTAAATGAAAAAGAGAAAAAAAGTAGCAGAAAGTTAGTTATTGTATAAGGACAGAAACATTCTGTTTTTTGTATTTATGTAGTTCACTCCACATAGTTTATTAAGAAATATTGTTACGTATGTATAGAACATAAATATATACAGTTATGGTTTTATGTATATTATACATATGCCTATATTTATACACAGTTATATTCAATTATGTTTATATGTGTGTTAAACTATTCCACTTTCAAAAGAGAGCAAAAAAAATGTCGTTCTCAAGCACAGTATTAAATGTATACTTTTTTGTTGTGTACCATGATTATGAATGTTTACAGCCATTTGTACACATTTATACGCATACATAAATACGAACATATAATAAACAACTATAATAAGAACAGGAAGTACATAGACAATGTCTGTGTTGACTGGCAGAACTATTTGTTTCATCAATTTTGTTTGTCCCTCACACGTTGAAATATTGAAATATTTTGTATTACGAGTACTATTTTTATATTGTTGATCAACATAATTATTAATTACAGGCACCCGTGCTCATTACAAATCTATTTCCATCCAAATACATATTTTTTTATTCCCAAATTTAAAAAAGTATGGTTGATAAGACAAAGTAATTTAAATTTTACATCATTTTTATTTTATATGAACCTTTGCCTCAAATTTTAACTCTAAAAATCACAAAAAAAACTTCTTAGTGCTTCTCTCGAAACCATTTGCCAATCACGAGTAATGTATTTTTTAAGATAATACAAATTTTTGGAAGGAGTAGAATGGGGCTCTCGTTCGACTTCACTCCACAAGAAATAGGTAAAGACGTTGAGATCAGGGAATGAGGAAGGTCGCATATTCAAACGACATTCTTCCTTTTTTCTTACCACTGATGCTCCTATTAAAGGATGTCAAGAGACACTTGTGGTCAAATTCTTCATTCACGACCTTACTGATTGTCCTCCCACTGGCTTTTATTTCTTTAGTTAAGCAGTGTATTGAAATGGTTGTTTCAGTGTTTATTTTACCCTTCAAACTGGCAAAAAATGTAGCTTCTGTTTTGCTCACTAGCTCTTATCCGACTCAAAAGACAGTCCGCAGTTTTAATGGCCTTATCTACATTAGAAACAGTCTTTGGACGGACGTATTCAATCCAGGCAATGAATACTTTTCCTATTCCTGGATGAAAGAGGTCAAAGATTATTTTTTGTTTTGCTCCCTATTTTGCCATCATTTCCAATAGAAAATAATGCATTAAAATAGATATAAAGAAAAAAATTCTAAATTCATATAGAGCCACAGTTTAACCTGTTACTACTTATAAAAATAGAAAAATTATCTTTAATAAAGACAGCTTAAAGTGTTGATGGTCTCAAGTCAAAAGTAAGCTAACCAGCGCCACTCCTTAGGGCAGATTTAGCTGACTTACATTAAGAATGATTCCTATTTTGATAATTATACATTGGCCAATAAAACGGTAAAACAAAATAAGAAAATGTATTTGTCACGCCTTAACAAAAAAATGATCTTGATTTAAATAAATAAAATGTATAATACATTTTATTACATCATATCTAAATACAGAATAATATTTAATGAATATATTTTGGTGCATTATAAACTTTGAATTGAAATTTCTGGGACCATTTGAGAATTTTAACAATAGTATAGAACATTCATTTGGTTTAAGAGGCTTATTGTCGCCTTTCTAATATAATACATCAATTTCTCATATTTTTTTTTTTTTTTGTTATAATAAATTTTTATAGTCTAAGCTTACTATTAACTAAAAAGAAAGCACAAAAAATGTCAACTACATTGAAGAAAGAATCTATTCCTGGAAAAGTTTTCATCCAGACCAAATTTAAGATAACGTAAAATAGAAATACCTATAAAATTGGCAAAGAGCTCAACTTATCATACCAAAACAATTTTATTAAATTTATTAATAATGTTTTTTTTAGTTTATTTAGTTATCTGACATCATTGTCCTTGTTGAGAGAAGATAGATAAATAGATAAACTAAAATCTCGAATATCATTTTCTTTATCATGATTGCATATTAACAATATTGAAGTTTGCAACCACTGCTTGCTGAGTTAGTTTACCTTTTGATGTAAGGACACGAAAATCAAAACTTCCGAATGATATTCTTCTTAGTCCACCCAGGTTTTTGATGATTAGTGATTTTCATTAATGTTCTAGCTATTTCTGAGTAGCCTTTGTAGTCAAATATGCACATTCCTAAAATATGAGTGACTCGCGGAACTATACAGAATGGGAGGGAAGAGGGAATGCAAAATTTAATATTTTTTAAATTTGGATATTTGCACAAAAAAATCACTGAATCAAGAGAAATAAAATTTTGATCTCGATTTAGCATGTGCAGTAAATGCTGAGTTGATCTGATTATTATTTGATATCAGCACTGATTTTTTGCAACAACTCTAAACCTTGATAAAATATCGAACAATTAAAGAAGCTCATTTTGATAATTTATTCTATTGATAGAACTTCTTCAGCGACTATGGTTGCAGAAGTGTTATCTGCATGAACATAGATATAAATATTCTGGTGATTCTTCTTGAGTCTTTATATAATTAGATGAAAAATGTATAAAGTGGTGTGTCTTAAATTTTTTATAAATCTCTTATCCTTTCCTTTTTTGATATTATGATAAGTAAACCGTCATTTACGTAAGATGGACAGTAACTCATCATAAGGATCTGTTCAAACAGTTTCTCGGTGCAGGCTCATTTGCATAAAGCTTTTATATCTCAAATGCCTGGGAATTTACCCTTTTTAACAGATCTACTTATTGCATGTACAATTTATTCCTCTAAGAAATGTTTCCCATTTTCCCTGACGGAAAAATGGTATTTTTTCCAGATACAAAGGTTATTGACAAATCTTTCATAACTTAGTCTACACTTGTTACACATAATTTCTAATCAACAATATCAGCATCCATACAATTAATAGTAATACTAAATAACTTTAGATGAGTCAGGTTAACTAGTTTCATATCCTCAGCTTTGACTAAAGCAAAGTTACTTTATCCCCAGAGTGTATGCTTTTCTAAATTGTTTTATCGATCTCTTCTCAACTTTTAATTTCGTTACACGATACTTATCATTCAAGAGACTATTAGTTAATGGTCATTTTTCGAAATATTCTCTTTATTTTTAGTGAAAAAGGAAAAACCGAGACATACATCATCCTTTATGAAGAAGATTTTTGATCTTAATATTGTTATCTCTCAGTAAAACCTAGGTTTTAAGAAATATGTAGAATTGGAATATGATTTTAAGTAATCGTGTATTCCTTATTTGTTATAGTACCATGTTTAATGCTTAAGTGCACAAATCAAAGGTTAGAAGATTTCAAATCGAAATTCTTGTTTTCTCTAGCTTAAAAATTTCTAACCCCAACAAAAAGTGTTCAAATAATGAAAAAAAAATTAATTTAAATAACCAAAATTTTGTCTTTAATTCAAAAAAGCTATTTGGATATTCGTAATTAAAAGTTAAAAGTAACAAATCCTTTAATTTAAATGAAGGCTCATTAGACAAAATTGATTCTGTTGTACAAATTAAACAAGTCCAAAAATAGTTACTTTGGTCTAACTCTTATTTGTCAATGACTTCCATATAACTAAAGAAAGAGAGATCAGTGGGCTCTTATTTGATCATTATACAGTGCATAATGTAGGGTTGCTATTAGCTAATGGGTTTTTAATATTTCATAAAAAACCAATGACTGAAATTTAAGAACGGGTATTTTGGTCGTTTACTTTCAAATATTAAATGTATCAAGAATGGACGACATTTATTAATCAATTTACAGTTATCCATCCTCATGAAAATGTGTTGAGACTTGCATTATTTGATTTTGACTCAAGTTTGATAGTTTTTCTTCAACTCTGGCGATATTTTATTAATTTAACACAAGATGATAAAACTGGAAATTTGATGAAAGGAAAGTTTTGAGACATTTTCTTAATTAAAATTAAAATAGTAAACTAGAAGCAAATTCCACTGAGACCATCAAATACCATTTTAGACAAAGAATAATGATCGTATATCTTCTTGCATAAAAAAAAACTTTATCAATAGTAACCATATTTTATTCATCATTAGATGTTTGTATATTCGTCAATTTACTTTAAGCAACTTGAAATTCTTAATGTTGTCTTTTGAATTTTAGATTAAAATCAGTTTTCAAAAATTATAATTGGGTAAAATTAGTTTATACAGTTCTTATTATTTTACAAGTATAATATTAGTACTCTTCATGAGTTAAAATAGCTATATAAAAAGAAGAGGGTGTACATGGTTAAGTCTTTTGCCAGAGTCAGTTTTTATTTCATTTTAGAAAGCTTAAATAAAATTTGAGGATTGAAAACAATTTTTTCCTTCTTTTGATGTTTTAATTTCTCATTTTGTTAGAAGTATAGTCACAAATTATACAAATAAAAATAATTTTTTATCCGCTATAGAGATTTATAAATTACTTTACTGGTTTATAAAGAATAAAAAAGGGAATTAATTAAAGTTGTTGTTTTTTGAGCTACTAATGTTGATATTAGCTCCATTATTTTTTTTTTTATTGTGCTAGACGGTAGTATTTGAAAAAATTTGAAACTTAACTTTTTATTTCAATTGTAAAATTTCCTATCCAAAAAAATTTCAATCAAAAGCCTTCAGTCTGTACAATTCTTTTTATTAATTATTAAGAATGTATAACATAACAATAGCTTTTAAAAAATCATTGAATCACTTTGTTTAATGGAGCAATGTAGTGAAGAGACCTCTTTGGAAAAAATATACTTTTAAACTCAATTTTTGGTACTATGTTGCTCCTAAAGAAGGAAATATACATTATAGATATGGACTTCAAAAGCCATTCCTAAATCAGATAGAGTAATTGCAATACTGAAAAAATATATATACTAACAGTTAAACCCCTCTTTCTTTTCGTTCAACTAATTGTAGTTGATTTAAATTAAACAAGCCAATTTTTATTACAGCATTGCTAAATATGTTTTCTATTGGTTGAGTCTATTTAAAGGTTTTACGTACTCAATAGTTTTCTTACAATTACACTTGAATGCGATTCGTCAACTTTTGAAACTATCCTCGTATCCAATGACTGTTGCATTGTTTAAAAAATATCGAATTCGTGCTAAACGAATTAAAAAATAGACGAGAAAATATTTTTTGAAGAATAAATAACTAGACTGGTCATGACTTTAAATTATTAAATTTTAAGGTACTATAGTAGATTAAAATTTACATCATGTATTACTGATCAGCATTAGAAATCGGATTTTTTCACCCTCAAAAACTTTTTAAGGGGTCTTCTTTGGCTAAAAAACATGCTTTATATGAAGTGTATCTATATAACGTGATAAACAATACAAACAAAATTGCAGTGCTTGTTGAAACTGTCTCCTTTCTAATTAGAGCTAAAATAACTCAAATATTTTCATAAGCGAATCAGTTTTGAATTTCCATAAAGTTATATCAACTGATGAGAAAATAATCAATAATTCAAATAATATCTGTTACAAGAAAAACAATGAAAAATGATTGCATTATTACAAAATCATTATCATAAAAAAAATTACTTTTACTCCTCGAAAACAGTTTTTCTTCATTATCTCGGAGAAAAGTTGAAAAATTTCTTTGTTTTTTCCAGAATAATTTGCATTGTATTATATTGCTGTGATTTAAATTATATTACATTAGCTTTTTGATGTTGGATAAAAGAGATTGTTGCAACCATTCCGTGTTCCAACTGTCCCTGGTCTCACTTATAGATTTGTATATTGATTGATTTTTGGCCTTCATCATATGATGGTGTTAATTATAATTGACAAAAAATTACTTATAAGTAAAAAAAAAAAATAATCAGAACAAAAACATGAATGAACATTATTATAAATTTTTTTAGCATGCAATATCTTGCCTATTCATCACTATTAGTTGTTTATTATACAAATCGACCATTTTTTCTAGTCATTCATTTTATATGTTTTAAATACTGAATGAGCCCCGAAGGAACAAACTTGATGACATTCCCAGCCCAGAATTGCAAGAAACAAGATAACAATTATTAAATAATGTGCGTAAGTGATCATTGGAAAATATATTTGTATGCAAATAATTAAATTTTTTTACTTCACCAATTTAAAAAAATATATTGTCATTAAGAGAAGTAATTTAAACTTTAAATCTTTTTTATTTTATATGACTTCTCACCTCAAGGATAACTGCCTCGATGCGACAGCAGAGATCACTAAAAAACTTATTGATGCTTCCTTCAGGAACCTTATGCCAAGGACAGGTAATGTATTGTTTAAGAGAATCCAAATGAGGGAAAGAAGGAGATTTGGATTCTTGTTCGACGACACTCTGCCAAAAAAAGTCAAACACCTTGAGTTCAAGGAATGACGGGAAGTCACATATTCGAACAACATGCTTTTATAAGGTTTCAGGGACACTATCATAGCTCTTGTGGTAAATTTCTTTATTCACAGCCTCCGGATCTTTCCCCCACTTAACTTCATTTCTTTATCTGGGCAACACATTGAGAGAGTTGGGTGAGAGTTTATTTAAGACTTCAAAATGGCTAAGAGGCAACATCTCTGTGTATGTTTTGAATGACAACTCCAACTAGAGTTATAAGAAAACCCAAAGAAATGATGGCCTTATCCACATTAAAAAGTCTTTAAACGGGTATCAACAATCTTAGAAATGTTTTGTTTTTTTTACCGCGTGAAGGCGGTCTGAGATTCTTTGTTCGTTTTGCACCTGCTCTACCATCATTTACAATAGAAAACAATTTATTAATATATATATATATATTATGAAGAAGACAATTCCAGATTTATATAAAGGCACAGAGTACGGCTTATTTCAGTAGAAATAGTAAGTCTCAAATATTATGTATGAAGCACTTAAATATTTTATTTTTTATGATATTATATAGAAAAAAGATTGTAACATCTAAGATCAGTTATTAAAGTATTGGGCTTTAATTCAGGGGGTTTGATTTTAAACTAAAATACTTAACTATGATTGTTTTTATCGAAAAACTTTTTTGAAGTGTTTTTTTTTTTTCAAATCTTTTTTTATAATTTTATATTTTAATACATCTTTTGTATGTTATATAATTATAACATAATTTTAATTAATGATAGAAAATACTATTGAATATGTTGCGGTCAAAGAAACCGTAATTGTATTTTATTGTGCAAAGAGGGGTTTTTCTATGTGTGATGTACCTGTTATTTTGTCTTGCGTTTATGTCAATACAAATTTGCATATTGTGATACGCTCAAAAATCAATTCACATGAGCAAATTGTACATTTAAGAGATATTCGTAGCAATAAAGGAACAGATAAAACGAATGGTCTTTTGCACTTTAAAGTTAAATACACTTTAAAGATCGACCAACTAAATTAATTGTTGACATTTTGTATTTTCAGACTTGAATTTCCCCGTAGGAATGTAATTGAAAGAATGGACTAAATGTTAATCGGATTTTAAAAAAATAAAAAGAACTTTCCGATTTATTTTTGAAGCTAAACAATCAACACAAACTACGCAAAGCTCCATGTTAGTTCCCCTCCCCCCTCCCGTCTACTTACAAAATTATGCCCTCAATGTAGGTGGAACCTACACAAGAAATAAAAGCTTGTAGTTTTCTTGAAAGCAATGGATTATGCATGAAAAATATTTATGTTTGACCTAAAATCATATATACCAAATTGTAATTAAATACAATGTAAATATACATATTATATCAGAACAGTTATAATTGAACTAAACATACACGAGTATACTTTATTTTATGTTCAAATACTTTCTCTGAGGAACTTGTTATACAAATTACATTTAAAGGGTTAAACAATAGCTATTGTGAAATAAGTAAAACATGTCTACTTTGCATAATATTTATTAATGTTTTCACTAGAGTTGATGAATTGTTCTAGCAGATCATTAATTATTTCATCTACTAGATATATTCTTCATACATATAGGTATGTAAATACTTTAATCCTTCTTAGGTATTACCAACTAAAAATTTAAAATGTTTGTAAAAATTACCCAAATATCACTGACTGAAACTTTATTTCAATATTTGCTGTTGCTTTTTTTTGTTTTTGTTTTTTTACTAATCAAAAACGACATGCATATGTTGTAGTAACTATTTATACAAGTTTGGATTTAAAACAAACATTGCATAACTTTTTTGAGGTCGTGTTACATGTAATTGAGAATGTTGTGCATAGAAACTATGTTTATTCACTAGTCCATAAACACATATTGCCGAGGGATTTGTGTATTATTTAGTTATATCTGATTTACATTAAACATAAATAGATTTAATCACTAAATGTTTATGAATGCTTACTATAAACTGTAATTTGGACTTTGAGTAATTTACAAGGGGCCAATCTCATTAATTGAGAGTAGAATTCGGGATCGGCGTTCATGAAAAGGAACTATTAAAAAGGAAGTCCACATTTAGTGTAAATCCGTTTCGTATGTGGGAGTAATATGTAATGAATTTAGAACAGTGTTAATTTTGCAGGGCAAGACTTGATGCAATATATTTGGGGGATTTTTTTCATGGCGAA
The DNA here is from genome assembly GCF_016086655.4 of Lepeophtheirus salmonis. Lineage (NCBI taxonomy): Eukaryota > Metazoa > Arthropoda > Copepoda > Siphonostomatoida > Caligidae > Lepeophtheirus > Lepeophtheirus salmonis. The sequence continues at coordinate 17,885,969 of NC_052136.2, read as the reverse complement.
GATGAAACAAAATAATTTTTTTCTGTTTACCTGACTCTAGCAAAATTTTCCTCTTTTTGACAATATAAAGAAAGAGTAATAATTGGAAGCAACAAAAATATGACGAGATGAACTAATGTGACAAAATAAATTGAGATGAGGCGAAATCTGACATAACAAAATCGGGATGAAACGAGGCGAGGTTCACATGATACTATACTTATCAATAATGACTATTGTATCATCATCAAAATGGATCTCCTCATCAAACAAGATTTCTTTGTTGATTTTTTTAATTTTTTATACTAAGACAGGGTTTTTTTGTTTTTCTGTTTTGTTTTTTTTTACATTAAGCTCAACAAAATTTCCGAATTTTATACATGTCTTTGTATCTAATATGGTTTACATTACGAACTGAGCCTACGATCATTTTATCAATCATGTTTGTATAAAGGTACATTGTTTATTACTTTATAAAATACATTATATACATGTCAGAGTTCAAAATATATATTTAAATGTTGTAGTATCCTTTAATACAGGCCTCATTTATTGTCAATTAAGTTTACTTGCCCTAGATTTGTACAAATATGAAAGTCATTAGATGAGGCCCTCATTAACCGTTTTGCATGCAACGTTTGAGCAGATTTATAATCCTTAATCTCCTAATCGTATGCATTTAGCCTTATAATATTTAAATAATAGAAATTAAGTCAGCTCGTTGAACAATTAACTTTTTTTTGTGGATTTCTTAGCTATAAGCCTCATTTCAGTGATGTTTTACATATAATAAGAACATGGTCAAAGACTAAATTATTAGATATAATCAAATATTTCAAACACACTGAACAAAAATATAGAGCCAAACACTGCCATTTCAGTATTATGCGAGTATCTCAGGATCCCAATCTACAATTTCTTAATATTTACGTATTCTAAATGAGTACCTTAGTTTTTTGTCTCTAAAGAAAAATCTATTTTCGATTTATAATATCTTCCATTTTTTATACCAATATTATATCAAATTTTCTGGTCTGCAATTTGGAAAGGTGTACAAGATTTTGATTGACAGCATTGGATTGTGAGTCCAAGATTTTCATCCAACGTCACAAAGATGACAATTCACATCAACAGCAATGAAGACATTGTACTTCCGAAGACAAGAAAGTATGTTTATCAAAGATTGGTTTTATTTATGTATGTACTCATAATAGACAATGCATTGATCTTATCTTACAACTCCTATTAATGAATAGACACTGAACAGTAGATCCCCCCCAAAAAAAATGCTGAAAAGAAACATGTAGAACTTTTAATGTAATTTGGATACATTTTATAAATAAGGATGTGGTTTTTCTTGTTTTATTATAGACTACTGTTTTAAATAAAATTCATTGATTTTCATTCTTTATTATATATTGCTGTGGTGGAAACATTTTCCATTAAAATGAGAGTTGCAAAGTGTGGAGGCTTTCTTTTTCTTTTTTGTAGCAAGTAATGTGTACCATTCAAGACATCGAGTATTACTATCCTTCCACGAATGTTATTTTAAATGTCCCTCCTTAGAGAAGTAAAACATTTTTATTTTTCTGAAATCAAAACCATAAGCATATAGCTTATGGAAACAAAGTCTATATGATCAATAGTATCAACAGTATATATCTACCGTCTATTCGTTTTCTACTAATGGTACATTCCTTACAACAAGCTAATTTAAGCTTACATATCATCAAATGTCATTCTTATAGAAGAATAACAAAAATTAATTATTTTAAGATTGTGTTAAAAGATATGGAATTTAAGGGAAATAATTATGTGTGTATTTATCAAATTAGATATTTAAATGAATACCCAAAAGCCATTTAAGTAAATTATATATACTACAAAAAGGATATTATTTTTTCAAACAAAAGTAGTCCAAAAGCCTTTTTACCAATCACGTTAACAAATGTGGCTCTGAAAAGTCTTGAAGGTATGGTCCAATGGAGAATCTATGAGAAGTGTAACATATTTTTACAAAAAAAAATATGGCTTTACATTAGGAAAATCAACTAACAAACAAAATAGACAACAAACTTAAATGGTTTAGTCCTTCACGTACAGGGCATCTACAATACCTCGATGGCTACCTAGCGGGGTATAAAGTCCCAGCTCCCAGCCAATGCAAAGTGACAAGAGTATGGAATATAGAAGAATATGATATACCGACGGATCAAGAATAAATGGTCACACAGGTACTAGATGTGCCTTAACGCACATGACGGCATTAGTGGGGAATGTTCATTAAGACTTGATGATACCAGGGGACATATTAAGGGAAGAAATTACTTGCTGTAAAAATGCCCTCAAGAATTCCAGGAGTAATATCACAGTTGGATGGATCTAGGGTCATAATAATAGCACAGGGAACGAATTTGCTGATGATTTGGCTAAGGAGGGTGCAGAAGAGGGTACGCCAGTCTTTATACCAAATTCCGTGTGTCAGACTAAGAAAGCTCTCAGAAGAGCAAATTGGAATGAGTGGCGAACTATCTGGCAACAGATAGATAACTCCCGCCAATCTAAGCAGTTTATTGTCGAGCCCATACATCGGAACAAAAGTTGACAAATACAAGAGACATCAAATCTCAAGTATGGTATGTATGGTTTGTGGCGACATACAACTTAATGGACATCTTTTTAAAATACAGGGAGCGGGGATCAAATTCTCGCCTACTTTAAACCTTGATAACTTGAAGACAACATTATCAAATAAAAAACCGGTTACCAAATAGGAAAGCTATTCTCATCAGCTGACGATGCGTAGTTCAGTTAGCATCATGCCGTCATCATATGAGGAGATAAAGAGCTATAAGTGGAACGAGGAGCTTACGAGGTCCGTTGTAGTCATGGCATTGGTTAATAATGGAGGTGAAATCTCCAATTCAACGATTGCTTCAACCTTAGGAGTGAATTTACGGACTGTTCAGCGTATCCGTAAGAAGATAGAGGACACCTGGGATGTTGATGCCACCATAAGAAGATGAGGAAATACCATTTCATTGTATCTATGACTGTGACCGTACAATTCAGGAAATGACTGAACTTTGTATGGAGTCTGTGGAAAAGAAAAGATCAATGGAGGAGTATCTTTTGAGGATTTTTAATATGTTGTGTAATTATGATTTACTTTATGATAATAAGGTTAAAAAAGTCATAGATGAACCTCAACTGGCCGATACTGGATTGAGTTCCAGAGTGTTGGGGTGTATCTGAGAGCTAAATACATAAACAAACACACATGACCACTATGATAATCATGTTATTTACCAGTCCAGAACAAAATATGTTTTTAAACATGGACGTAAAGTGACTAAGTTATTACATTGTATGTTTCGATAGATCTCGAAACATACACTAGTAGACCACAGGGAACGGAACTAAGTTTAACCCTTGCAGTATAAAGGATCCCTTCGGTGATAAGCTTAAATCAGGTGAACGTTAAACCAAGTTTAACTTCACTCCTGATATAAACGTCACCTCTAAAAAATCCTAGTCACGGTCCTTCTATTGAACTCTCTGTTGATCTTGTTGCTTTAACTTTCATACTGTTGAATATTTTCATCATTATCAATAAAAAGTTTATTCATATCTCTTGATGTTGTTTAATATACTTGTACAATGTACATACATACAAAAGCAAAAAACTTCAAAATAAATGAGATAGTATTAATGATCATGGTTGTCTATATGGTGATAAGATAAATGATATTTTGTACATATCACCATAAAAATAAAGTTATTTTTTATAAAAAAAATGAAGAAATTACTGGAAATTAAGATCATAAGGAATATTTATTTTGTTTTTGTGAAAATGTGTGGCAGGAGGAGAGGTTGGTAATAACAAGTCATTCATTCTTAATTAAATATATATTGAGCACAAATTATAAATTAATATTATAATTATATATATATATATTATATTAAATATGTTTATTGAAGTACTTTTATACCTGATAAAATTAATGAATAATTATTTTTTATAGAAAATAGAGCAAGATATTCGAATTTTATGATTTTTCAGTAATCTTTAACTTAGTTTCAATAATTTATTTGCATTTTATTTTTTTAAGGAAACAAATTTTATATAATGTAAAAAATAGAAACATCGATTTTTATTCAAATAAACATTTGGCCAGGAATTTTCTTTCTTTAGAGTTGATAGCGAGAGAGAGGGGAAGTTTGTACACTTATATTTTGAATGAACTGTGCTCCAGCAATTTCCTTGACTAACCACATAATATTAATGTTGTATGTGCTACAACTCTTTGAGGGTAGTGAATACAACCAATCCTAAGCCGTTACTTATTTTCTCAATTTACAACAACGGAGTGATTTTTTATTTGATATTTGATTTTCTTCTTAAACGCAAGTATTAGTTTAAATTATTTCCATTTATTTCATGAAAATATGATTATTTTTATCCCTTCATCTGATATATCCACCTTTATTTTAGAAGGCAACTGATTCCTAACATTTTTTATTAGTTGTTATGAATGATGAATGTTCTTCCTAAATAAGTGTAATTAAACATGAATAACTATTTACTAATTATAAATTAATGTAAAAAATAAACACAAATTTCAAGAGTCCTTTGGAAAACGGGACAATATATTATGAATTTTGAATTTATCAATTTTCAATTGATTATATAGTTATGGCTTATAAGTTGAGTACACATACTTCCTCCTTTGAGTTATGTCAATGAATACGTAAACTTTAAGGAAGAGAAAACGTGTGAGAGGAGATACGGAATTGGGCATTCTTAGCTTTATACTTAAGTGATAGGTATATAGGTTGTAAATAAAGAGTAGATTGTAGTCAATTTATGAATTTATTAAATATTAATAATATTGTACAATACAATCAGACAAGTGAAATTGTTATAAAGGCTGAAGAAAATTATCAATATTCCTAATGAAATAAAACATTATTATAATCCCCACCAGTCAATTTTTGAATCCTTTTTTACTCTATAATTTTAATTTAATAGACGATATTCTTCTTAAATATCATCATTTAATTCAAAAACTAATTTTTTCCCTTGTACTTGAAAATTGGACCGCAAAATTAAACGATCAAAATGATGTTATTCATTTTTAACGCCATTTAACGCCAAAAGTTTCCAAAAACAATAACAAAACTCACACACTAAGAAAAGTAAGCACTACAGATACTTTAAGAGACTTTGATACCCTGTAACTACTACAACACTCTGGAAGGAAACAATTGTTCAACATATCGATGGATTTCAATGCAAGACCCTTATTAATAAACCTAAGAAGACCAATGAAAGTAATCAATAAAAATCTTACATTTTTACTACATACCTAGATGTTTATAAGTATATAATTGTAATAACTATAAATAGTAGTAAATTAATAAACTATCAAATATATTATAAGGCTAAGCAATTAAGACAAAATATAAATTTAAATCTATGAAACACATAAATGAATACGTATTTATGTAGGTGCATTACACCATTATTTACAAATGATAAATATGAAAATAATTTTTAGTGTTAGGGTCAATGAATATGGAAACAATCGTTTGTATATACAGTTTTGTTACATTGTAAGCGTTTAGTATAATCAGTAATTTATTTATTAAATATTGATATGAAGATCCTAAATCCTCTTGAGAGTCATATTCAAATATGGTGACATGTGATTAAGTAATTCAGACTAGGTCTGGTACGGTACAAGATTGTACGACGGTTCAGTTTGGTACGTTTTTACTTTCGGTGCAGATAGTATGTATGTAACATTTAAACATTTTGATATAATTAAATTTTGTTTTATTTTTTTAATATTAATAGAATTAGGTAGTGAGGTAAGATTTTAATCCATAAGCATCCTTTTATATTAGAAATAATATATGTATTCTTTTATGGGAAAAATAAATAACGATTTACAAAATGATAAAATACATTCCAGCTGACGATGATGGAGGGATAATTCAAATAAATTTCCCAATGTTTCCAAGTTAGCTTTACAATATCTTGCAACTACAGGTGCATCTATATCAAGCAAAATAAGTTTTTTCGACTGCTTGCAATATTGTGACTTCTAATTGCTCTTGTTTATTAACAGAAAATGTCAAAAAGCTCATTTTTTGACATAAAAAAATTATAAATATATGAATACTAGTATTTTATGACCAGTATATATTCTATATTAACTTTTGTTTTTTTAGAGAAGTTAAGTATATTTAGGAATAGTTTAATTAGACAGAAATGAAATTATTAAAGAATAAAATATCGACAAAACTGAAAAACTACATTAATTTTATTAAAATACATTTTACTATTATATCGTACCGAACCGGGTACTGTGAAGGGTGTACCGCGGTTTTTACCAAACCATGGGCTTAGTGTAATGTCCCAGCCTTACTTTTGACACACAAACTTTTGAAATATGTTAAACGAAATTCATATTTTCCAATATAAGTCTACTGAAGTTATAAGATCACTGATAATTAATTTATTAATATATTTAACATCCATGAGTTTCAATGAACTATTTATGGATATATATAATTAATATATTTTGTGGCTTTGCTGATAAAGATGTCTAGAAGAGAGGATCACATTAAATTCATGGTCCAGGATCGTCTTCTACTTTTTTTTTTCAATGACAGAAGAGACTAATAATTAATAATGGAATTGTCAATGTCAATTAGTTTTGTGAAGTGTCGATCCCAAATCTTGGTAGTTAGATTAGACACCACACTGGGATCTATTGAGAAAGCAAATTTGTTGAGGCTTTACACAAACCCCATTTTGTCTTCAGCTGAAAAGTGGTTTACTTACCGAGTCTGTACGGTACCCTCGAGGTGTGTTCTATTATGAAAGCAAATGAGTGCTGTTTTTTCTTTAAAGTGGATGAGGAGAGCAAATCTCACATTTTATATGACTGCAAAGCTCTCCGGATAGCTTATAACGTCATTTCAAATATGAAATGGAATCATATTTTGGAGGCAAAATACTGAGGGGCAACTATTTCGCTCTGACGTCACCAAAAAAGATTCTACATCATGCTGTTATAACGAAAGTTAAATATTATCTTTATTCACTTTAAGAAATTAATGACACCACAAATGTATCAGTGGAAAACATTGTTAAGGAATATTAATAGATTGTTACTCCTTGTTTTAAAAATAATTTATTAAGATTATAGTTTTTATATGACTGTTTTAGTTTGATTTTTTTATTGCCACGAATTTATTGAGGATTTTTGACAGTTCTTAAGGTTATTAATGTTTTATTTTGTTGTAAAAATTGTACCCAAATAAATGGTAACTTTAAAAAAATAATTAATAATGGAATAATGGATTAAGTTTTTAGAATTACAGAAATAATAAAGCCTAATAAATGGATTCAGTGCCGTAGATCTGAGTTATTCAAATCAATGAAAGAGTTTTCCAAGGATATTAGAAGACGAAATGGCATCATTACATTTGGCTTTGTCTAATGCCAAAGCCCTTATAGCGAACAAGTTATGCACCTATCAACCATTGGAGGCTCAAGAATTGCGAACAATTTTTATATCTGCTGTTTTTTTTTTGTTTTTTTTAGGATTCCAAATGTGTAGGAGTAGGGATGGCAATATGGAGCAGATTTTGTACGATACTACTCGAAAATATTTCAAAACTTTAAAAAAGGAAATATTATATACTATGTAACTTTTGTTAAGTATTTGTTTTAAATGTGAACTTTATACTCTTGACTCAGTTTTTTTGGGTTTTTTTTTTTAATTTTTTATTATTTATGCTCGTTTTACTCATCATATTTACTCATTGTTTACGATATCTGAGCATTTTTTATTAATTTCCCAAAAAAATGTATTGGTGTATATCACCGCGTACTGAAACGTACATTGGTAGGAGAATAATTTTAAAATAAAATTTTTATTTATGCTATCTAAAAACTCAATTCCTCTACCGAAATATTCTATGTTATGGGCCTTAGTAATATCAAATGCAAGTAAATTTATTTATGAAGATTGTAACTGTTAGTAAAAAAAGTATTAAAGATTGAAAAGGAAAGTTAAATAAGATATATATCTGTCTCAAGCAGAGCTGTAGTACTCAAGTCTGTATTTTTGTTATTTTTCTATGGACTTTGTATGATAAGGGCTTGACTTGGACTTATATGGTTTCTGCTTTCCAACCATATTTACTCCAAAAATACAGTCACTTAGTCTTTGGGATCAGAATTGTTTTGAAATAGCTCTCATATTAACATATATATTTTGTCAAAACTTTTAACTACCCTGGATTTCCCTATTTTTCACATACATATCATTTACATGATGTAACTCAACTAGTCAAAGATAATAGTTATATATTTATGTACAGCAGAATGGGGATCCAAAACTTGCAGCAGCATCACTAAATTAGGAAAGATATGATTTTTGTGGAATCAAGAAAATACCACTCAAAAACAATTGTGGATATGTTTGAATACTATATTTAGCTGTACTTTTTATTCAATATGTACTTCTTCACAAGCAATACCAACCTCAACACACCGGAGAACAGATTGGCAGCTATTGACGATGAAGGCCCTATCTATGGCGTACCATGCTCTCATGATGGCAGCGCGGAGCCCATCCAAATCTATTCTTCTCCGAGACTTTTTAAGCTGCAAAGTCCAAGGTCCTAAGTTCAGGCCTGGAGGAGTGCCAGATGGAGGCTGCTGCAGACGTTTTTGGTTTTCAGGGTCTGTTTAAAGTTGTAAAAGACTTCTTGATGTTGCAAGCAGTCCGGATGGAAATACCAACAGTCTCTACAACCTTCTCGGCACCAACAATTTTATGTTGTAGATGCAACATTTTTACACTTATAGTCATTAGATAAAAACAAAATCTATTTATTTTTGTTTTAGCTGACGTTTGTTTGCGTAATGAAACATCGAAATTTAAAATAACGGGTAAAAATAGTAAATAAATGCTATTGCATGCTGTGAGTTCCCACACTGTACATGTCCTCTTTTAATTATTTCCCCTATTTAATAGCTGAGCTATGTATTTTTATAAATCTATAGCAACTTCTACAAAAAATAATATTGCTCGCATAACAAATTGACAATCTGAACATTGTTTTTATTTTCTAAACCTATCATCATGATTATTTAGATTTTGAACAGATGGCATTTAAGCATAAAGTGACTACGAGGGAGTGTGCCTCTGAAACACAGAAAGAAATACTGAGGATACATTGGAGAGTTATAAGTGTAAGTAATTGACATTGGTTTTTTTTCTGCTGACGTCCGTGCTGGATACGGAGTGGGATTTGTGTTAATATACTTCTTCTCAAAGTTTCTCGGATCTATTCTAATGAACCGTCAAGACAGCTAAGCAACTCTCCTCCAAAACATTTTTAAAATTGAAACTATTATATTAACCATGTTAATTTTTGTTTTCCTTGTTTACATACTGAAAGTACTAAGAGTTTACAATTCTATGTATATATGTACTACCAAATAGTATAAAGAGAGTTGAGTAGAAAATTTAACAGAATTGTTTTGAAGAAAAATTATTAGAATCAAATTAAAAAGTTAGCCCATTTTTGGAACTTTTTTTCAATGTGTAATTTAAATAATCCTAGCAGTTTTATTGCTGGGTTTCTTCAATTATGATTGCTACAAAAACATAAAGTTTTATTCAACTTTTTATGTTATTGGTAGGGATGCGATTTTTATAGAAAAGTTACACTGTTGCGATTAAAAAAGGAAAAACTGTTGTTTGTATATTGTTCTTTCTTCGAGCTTATCTTCATTCTTTAATGTATCTCATACCATATCCTCGTGTTCTACAAAAGTCTCATCTGTTGTAGAAAGAGCCATTATTTTAAGTGGAGGTTTGTGTTCTACTCGATATAATGTCACCTGACACTATATTCATCAGGGTTGCCATACTTTTATGACATTATTTTAAACATTGTCATTATACACACTGGGAAGGACTCTTTTTTTACATCTCTAGTTATACCCAAAGCTTTAAACAAAGCAAAGAAACACGCCTCTAAGTTTGATGAGATAAGAAAATTGTTGTTGTTTTTTTTGCAATTGAAGATTACCAATAATTAAAATGTATTAATGATTAATACTTGAAAACTTAATTATTGCAATTTTGGCAAATAATTAATCTTTTTGTTTGTTCTGGAGCGATTTGGGGGAAGTATTTTATGAGGATACAGGGATCTCAAAAAATTTATGCAAAAGTATATTCCAACACTAAGAAAGTAAACTAAATTAATGATGGAAAATAATAAAAAACGAAAATTAGGTAAATTGTCTGTAAATACAGATTTCTTGATTTGTTTCTTAACTAATTTAATAACGTTCATTCTCCTTTAGAGAGAAGTCAAAAAAAATGTATTTACATTAATATTTTATTTAAATCTAAAAACTTAATTAAACGTTTATTCATTTTTCATATTTGGTTGAATAACACACTAGTATAAACATCCCAGAGACTGAAATATCTTTGATATATCTCGTGTGGGTATAGTATATTTTTGCTCAACCTTCTATGGAAATTTTTAATTTATAATTTACATCTTATATCTATTTTTTGGGGTGTAACTTAATTAGTTTCTGTGTTAATAATACATTCAATTTTGAGGTTTCAATTAATGTTCTTTATGCGTTCTTATTATTTATCTACCTTAACCATGAATATAAAAAGGGAGATGGAACAAAATTAAAATATGTCTTATTTTTTGTAAAATAATATTTCTTTCTCCAGTTAATATTTTAAAATATGTATTAATTCAAGGCTATAAAATATAAAAGTAAAAAAGTTTTCAATTGTTCATTGATGCTAAAAACATTATATTTTTAACAAATTAGGTTAGAAAACTAATAGCAAAGGGTTAAATTCTATAAAACATCAAAATCTCAATATTTAACCCTTTTGCTTTAAAATCGAGACTTATGAAGAAAGCCAATTAGGACGAGATATGCTTATTTTTTAAATCTTTAAAGTGTCAGTACCATACTACAAACGCAATAAGATATGTGAATTTTGTATATAGCATTTTGTTTAAAGCTTCTTGCAAAAAATTTCATTAATGAACTCGAGGATATAATATTTGAGAAGAACATTGGATTAGTAACTCAAATACTGAAAAATATAAACTTAAAAATTGTTTGAATATCTTGAAAAGCATTATCATTTAAATAATGTAATGAAAAAGCTTTTACATACAAAGCTTTGATAGTTAATTATGATCAAGGAATAAAAATTAATATAATTTGTAGTATCCTAGATTCTTTTAGAGATGAGTTTAAACAAAAGAGATAATAGGCATAAATGTACTCAATAGAACAAAATATAAACTTTTTTGATGCATATATTTGCCTAATCAACTCTTACCTATTCTTGCAAAAATTAAATTAACTATTTCAACAAAAAAATGTATTTGGTTAACCAACTGCATATTCGAAAGATTAGCAAATATAGTTCTTTTACTTTCATTACAATTGCATAAAAGGTACTTATAGAAGGATTTGCATAAAATTCTTTGAATAGGAACATCAAACTCTCAAGTATTAAAAAAATAACTATTTTTGAGGATACATTTTTTTATCCTTTTAATAAATCTATTTAGCAAAACCAAAATCTTCAGACAACAAAAGTTAATTTCCATAGGTTTTATCTCTTCTCGATCGATGAGTTTGAGAATATAATGAAATGAATTTTAGAGGGAAAGTGAAAAGCTGGGGTGTAATTGCCTTTTTGGAATACTTTTCACAATAATAATAACAATTGAAGATTCATTTTGGAGTAAAACAAACCAACAATTCTCCTTGTTGGACTAAGGAGGGGAAAAAAACAATTTTTTCAGTTTAAAAAAATATTTTTCACTCCTTTTTTGAGCCTTTTTAATGGTTACTCATTATGATCATTACAAATAAATAAAAAAAAACACAATCTGGTAATTATTTTTTTTTATAGGAAACTGGGATACACTATTAGACGTAGTTTCCTCACGATTTTCCATTTAGTCCTGATTTCTTTGTGTTGAATAACCGAATCCACTCTGGTCAATTTCATCACTTAACTATATGGTGTCACTTATTGAATTATTTGTACGTTAATATAATGCATCTTGTGGGTACCGTTAAAATGTAGTCCAGTAGTTTCTTCTCCTCTTGATGCAGTCTGCATGTTCTCACACTTCATTTTTCTTCTTTCTGTTTGGCCTACATATTGGGCTTCAAGGTTGGGCTTTGAGCAAGTATCGCAATATATTACTCCAGTTGTCTCACAGTCAACAAAATTAATAATATGTACAAAAGCTGTGATTGAAGAGCAGATACTTCTTTGTTAATATCCACAGATGGGCAGCAATTATATTTGTCTTTTTATCACCACTTTTTGACCACACATTTGACCTGGAAAGTAGTTTTCTTGAAGGTTCTGGAACTTTGGTCTTATAGATCATAGCTTTGAGATTTTTGGCTGTTTAAATGCAACTATTGGTGCAAATGGGAAGATTTGTTTCATTGTGGGATCCCTCAATAATGTGTTCCAGTGTTTTTTAATAAACTAGAAAACACTTGTTAATTGTGGGTAATATTTGATGGAAAATACAAGTCAATTATAATCCACCCTCGCACTTGGTTTGAGTACTTCTTCTCTTGGTATGGCCATGCCTCTGTTTAGACAGTCAGAAATCATTCTTCCACCGTAAGGGATGTTTTAGTTACATGAAGAGGTAAAGTAGGTACTCAATTCGGTCACATTTTTTACTATACAGTTCAGTCATCAACTTGCCTTTTTTGATGGAGATAGTAGTGTCAAGGAATGTAATAGCAACAGTACTTTCTTAATTTTGAACATTTTAAAAAAATAAAAAAATTGAATAACCAATTTTGATTGGTAAATAGTCAGATTTGGAAATCACAGGTCCTTGAATCTAAAAAACCATACTATAAATTTAATCAATTACAAATAGGAATTTATGGGGGAAAGGGTTTCTGGTACAGAAATTTGCATGCCATAAATTGTAAAAAAACTGGATTTTTTTAGGCATTGGTTCATTTGCAGACCATAACAAATACACAACTATTTGGATACATTTATAGAAAAACTTCGATGGAAAGTATATGTTATTTCTGTGAAATTGAAAAAGAGATTCTGGAACTTTTTTTCTCAAATATATAATGATACTGAAAGGACAAAGAGTCGAGTGTCAGAGATATTGTATAAAAAATATAAGATTAAATAAAATCTTTATTGTCCCACATCAAAGAAATTTTAATTTTACCCAAATAAAAATAACGAGCATATTTTTATTCATTTAGAAGTACAAGGACTCTTTTCACCCTGTGATATCTTTGATTGTCTTCATAGGATTTGTAGTATTTATTAAATTTACTATTCAAGGATATTGAATAAATTAAAATGTGAGAAGATCATTTTATATTGTAAAATTAAGAACAAGTAAAGTTATACCTAGTTAAAAAAAAGTAAATAATTTCTAAAATATAAAAACATTTTAATTTTTTTCTCTCATAAAGACTTTATTCGTTTGGAAAAGCTACATAAATAAAAATAATTTAGTTTATCGATGTGATATTCCGAGAAGTGGTTATTTCAAGTTTATATTCAATAAGAGTACAGGTTCCTACTTTTTTAATTGTATTGCTTGCTGTAGTATCGAAGCACATGGCTTAAACAAGGTATTTTATACACCATTTTCTAGAGCTTCGACCACAATAATTAGCATATTTATTCTGTACCAGACTCAAATTTTGGGCCATCTTTTAGATTGGACTTACCTCCGCCATATACAAAATTGGGTAATCTCTCCACATTAGCATCATCACGAAGATCAAGGATGAGCTTTCTGTCCCAATAAACAGTCAGCAGAATGACACATTCAAATGATTTTTAGATGTCTTGTGCAATTTCCTGCAGCACTGTATTCCGTTTTCTCCTTAGTGTGATTCTACTCATAAAAATCTCTTTAATTTTGCAAACCAAATAACTGCTTCTACATTTTCGCCCAACCTCTATAACTACTTGTTGTTCCTCTCTCCAATTCAGAACTATCTAATAACATTGATAATTCTAGTGATAAAAATTTCATTTTTTTTTATAAGTACATATGCGTTGCTGTCGATGATATAGTTGGCATTTGTTCTTCTTCTGAACTGTTGTAAGTAAATAAAAATTTTGTTACTATAGTTGTTGACTTCAGTTCTTTCTCAGTTTGACGTCCATAGGTGTCTTCTATAGATTGTTTTTTATCCTCTCTGCGAGTAGTAAATGTTTTATCAACAGCTAATATGTAATCCCATCTTCCCTTTTCACGTGGAGTTTCAAAAAAAATACCAGTCTTCAGCAACTGGGATCTTTTCTAGATTCACAGCATGTCCAACGTCAAATAATTCAACCAGAATAATGTGTCTTATCTATTTTTCTCTGTGAACATCTTTATTTGGATTTCTCAAAAAAATTAGACGCAAAACATCACCACGGGTAGTTTTCTTCCTTCGATTGACTTAATAGCAAGTTTTATTAGGCATTATTCTGTCTACTTTCGCGTGCACACTAAAGTTTGCATAATTGATCAATGTTTAAAGCATTGATAAATACACTTTAGCAATGTAGGTCCTCTTCTGACGGTGTTCTACAGGGCACTGAGCATATATAGCTATTGGACACCCACTATCTCCGGATCGGAAATGACAGGATCCTTTTGTAAGTTCTATTACAAAGTCCATGTTCTATGTACTAAAGAAATGAATATTATCACAGATTTAGCCCTGAAATATGAGCTGCATCAATTGTGAATAACGTAGAAATTATATCATCCATCCTGAAATCAAGATTTCAATTTGTTCATAGTTTGGATAATAACACATTATTTGATTCCATTGAGTGTGTGTGCAGCACTAGTAAAAGGTGTTTAATTTACCGGATTTTTTTATGAGGTGTTCTTTTTATCAAACCTCACAATAATTTGGGGGCCTGTAGTTACAATTCTCATAAATTATTTTTGAGCCAGTATTGAAATCATATTGTGATTTCCTAGAAAAAAAAAGCACTCTCAATTTTAGGGGCCTCAAAACTAATACATTGGGATTTTTGATTTATTTAAAGAATATATATAATTTGGATCCTGCTTAATCCATGAAAAGAAGTATAAAAAAATATTTATGATCTTGATAACACACATAAAGCAGGAAATTTCTCATGGATATACATATATACTAAGTTCCGGAGCAGGTGTAAGAAGAAAATATGCCCGGGAAAAAGAGGAAGGTTGATCACCCCAAGATAAAGTAGCTTAATCGCTTACAAACTAATACCATAAACAAAGTAAAACAAAAAACTGTATAAAGGAATAACATTCTCACACAAGTTGAGTAATAAATGTATTCATAAATTATCAAGTTTGTGAGGACTTTATGGATTAATTGGAGGGAATAAAAGCATATATATGTAAGTACAGAGTTAATAGTTATTTTATTTTAATTGAAGTAATTAAATGGTTACGAAAAGACAGAGAGAGAGAGGGACAATGAACGTAATGAATACTATAATGGTATCTCTTATATAATAACAAAAATTAAATGCCCCATTATGCTTACAATGTGCATGCAACAAATGATAACATTATTGAAACGACCTTTAAATATATATTTTAGGACTGTGTTTGCTTCTATACACATATGTACCTCCATGATTAAATCCTTAGCAATTTATTTGAATAAAAAACAGTTTTTATTAAAAATGAAAAATAACTGAATAAAAGCTGCTAATAATCTCTGCATATGTTTCTACTTTTCCCTCTCTCAAATGAATGTTATTATTATTATTACAATTTAGAATAGTTATGACTGCGCTTCTTTTAATGCTATTTCTTTAAGCATTCCTTTTTCATAGTATTATACATATATTACGTCTTAAGAAGATTATATATATTAGTCTACGCTGAGTGAGTAGAATAATTTTATAGTTCCCTTTTTGTAATAGAATAATAATAAAAAATTCATATAAATAATTATGTCGAAAGTCCTTCACTTCATTTCTCAATAGTAATATTAATGATATTTCATACAAAATGTATGCATACATTCTGTCAAAAAGTTTGTCCATCTGTGAACAAGTCTTTTCGAACATGTTTGATCGTGCGAATTCCGACCCAACGTTCATGGAACGCATGATAACTGGTATTGAGACGTGGGTTCTACGAGTATGACATGTAAACAAGCCAACAATCATCAGAATTGTCCAATAATTTCGCTCATTATAAAAATCGTGGAGCACTAGTGAGATAGACTGACTTATCCAGCTGTTGCAAGCAAGCAGGTCTACAGCTCGTGCACAAACTTGGTATCATTATGAAAAACAGTGCTGCTGAACAAGAATCAAATGTTTTTAAATCCCTTCAGACCGGTTTATTTAAATTAACAATTCCCGGTACTTTTTGAGAGAATGTAACGTGAAGGGATGGCAAAATGTATGGGAGAAAAATACAGTATTGTGTTTAGAAAAGGAAAAACAGTTGTTGCTATTTAGTGTTGGCTTTCTTCGTAGAATTCTAAACCGGTATGAGACTTTTATGATTTTTGGTGGACCAAGCTCATTCAGACCTATAAATAAGTCAGTTTCTACTGGTCTTAGAGTAATACTCGATTTAGATTCGTACCTAAGAAAACTTAGGTCTTACAAAAAATTGTTCTGGATTGCTTCCATAAAAAATTTGTACTAAACCGATTATATAGATGAATTATTGATGATGTTATGATTGTTTTAACATTGAGAATTCTACCAATAACGTCATATGAAGTTTAATGTCTTCCATAAATCATATTTGTAGAACTCATAAATCTGGATATCTGGGAGAAAAAAGGTCCATAAATTGAGACTGAAAAATCAGTCAACGATTGGAAAAGAATTAAATTTTGATCGATCGTCTAATATTGTGGTCTGGACCGAAATATTGGTAAAAGTCGGTCTAAAAAAAAATTACATATGAGCAAATCGAAAAAAAAATCAATTTTGGACCAAGTCTCAATCCTTGGGCTATTTTTATTTCCATTCTTTAATAGATTATCAGAGTGTTAGCTCCTCGCTCTGGATGATGAATTCTCGTCTAATTTTGATGGATTTTTTAATAAAAGTATAAGTTTTTCAATAGAACTTTACCATATTTTCCCAGAAGTAATACTATGTTAAATATCAAAGGTGGTCCTCTCTATAGAATCAACTAAGTTCCCCTTTCAAATCTTATACCCAGCAGCTAAAGTTAACAGGGGTCTTAATTCAGTAGCACCATAAGTATCACTCAAGCTTGCGTCTTGTGCTCTGCAAAATACCAATCCCTAAAGATGTGTATACATTTTTGTTTTAGCAAAACCAATGTCTTTGGACCGGTTTCGGTATTAAAATGGGCATTTGTATTCCAATATTGTACAACTAAAATATACAACAAGCAATTATAGGACTGGTAGTAGTATTTTTGGACCGGTAGCCATTACATTTAAAAAAGAAGATATTTTTTAGCTTTGGCCTAATTCAGAAATTTTAGGGGTTACGCTATAAAATTTTATGGTATAATGGCACTACAAGTATCAGTTCCAATACCAATTTAGTATAATATCGTATTAAATGGGACAGTACCGGTATACAGAACAATATTAACAAATATATACATAGAAAAACGTTCAACTTACATTTTTTTTTTTTTCTTGAAAAATCCCATTGGATTACAGTTATTATATTATTTATCAAGTTCAGATTAATAATGACTCGGTTTGAAGCCGTATTTTCCGATTTAATCTTAATTTATCTTTGTTTTAAAACGATTTTACAATAATTGGGATCGTTGGGACCGCGGTCTCAGATCGTAGACCTAAATTTAATCATTATGAAATCCTGGACCAATTTTCTCGATCTCCCATCCTATACGTACACATATGAAGCAATTTAAACCTCAAATTATACCAATTATTATAATAGATTTATTTAATCATATATTACTGAGGCTGAATTTAAAATGAGACTAACAATAACTGATTGTTTCTTTGTGTTACCTATTTAGACCAAGTTATTTTTGGGGACCGAATGGTTCGATGGAACCAGATCAGGCTGAACTTCTTTAGTTTTCTCCAACAGAAATTATAACAATCTTATACCAGTCCAGGATTTCCAAACGGAAACCTAACATTATTTCGGACAATCAAACATAGTGTTGGAGCATATGTAGAATCATAGACACATAACATAATCATAAATACAGCTTGACTGGTGTTTTCTTTTTTCTTTTCCTCATGAAAGGTGAAGTAAAAAAAAAGACTCTTTTTTTTTTTTTTTTTTTTTTTTTGAGCAATCACTTTTTTTATTTTTTTATAATATCCTCATGTAAGATGCATAAATATTACATGCGTCTAGAATTCCATGGTTAAAGTTAACAATTTTGATATTTCTATCTTATTTTGATATACTTTTTTGAGTTATGAAAACTGGGAGAATCTCTACAAGCTTATGAGTTTCCGGCTACGACGTATGTTGGACAAAACTAAAATTTATGGGTCGTGGCTTCAGACAAATTGAAATACTTTCATGGCAATTTTCTTAGGTATTTGAAGATAATAAAGAGACTGATCAAACTCTATAGAAAATGCCAGAAATATGCTTTTGATTAATACCAAAAACCTAATTCATCAGTACCTCCTACTTTTATGTAGACTCGATAAGTTGCAGTCTTAGTGTTCTTCCCATCTTCCTTGTTGGATCCTTCCGTCACTATTCTCCTATTCCTTTGTATCCGAGTGATCCTCATTTTTGTCTCCAAAATTATTTCAGGGAATAAAATAGTGTGCTCCTAATCTCAACCTTCTTATTATTTAAAGAAAATTCAATCATCTATTTAATAGCCCTGAATCTCGTCGTTAGGAATACCAGGTATTTTATTAGCTTTTTTTATTTATAATATCTTTAAACTAATGTCTTATTAATTGAATATTTTTTTAAATACATATACAAATAAATACATAGATTCAAGGAAAAACTGTATTAATTTACACATCAATAAACATTAAACACAACAAAATTGATTCCCTTTTTAAGACCTCATAAACACATATAAACATAAAAAAATTAATATTTCAAAATCTTACAAAAGGGTCAAACCACTAAAGTAATCAAAATTAAAATAAACACAGAAAAAAAAAACTGCTTATAAAAGAATGAAAATAAACATACAAATTTGAAACTTGAATTTATTACATTCTTTTTTAAATAGCTCTATCGGATGTTTTTTATATGAGGTTAGCTTTGTAGATACTGTTCATTTTGGAGGTCTAAACAACAAAGTTTTATAGGAATAAAATCCCCTTTTTCATTAATATTATGGAAACTAGTGAACTATTAGATATCCGGGTATGAAAAATGTAGCCCTCCACTGTCTAGTTTTATTATATATCAGATACTTATATGTATTAAAAATATTTTATCAAGTCGCTTTGCAATCATATTTCAATATTGTGGACAATTAATTAATAATTACAATGGAAATAATAGGACATTTTTCTCTAATAATCCTTCTTTTCTCGATTTAAAAAAAATCGTATATACAAATTTTGCCATTTTTAGGGGTTTTTTGTACATACTACTTAGATTTAATTCAAATATCAGTATTTACAATTGGCATTTGATGGAGTTCAATAAAGATTTATTGGAAATTTGTCGGTTTAATGTCGCAAAAATATCAACTTTGAGCTTCTCAGATGGCGTTGAATTCAATTATGATGCAATTTATGGTCGTCATTTTAAAATGTTTTAGATTATTACAGGGTGAAATCAATATTCTATAAAAGTATTATTAATATTAGCAGATATAAAAAGTTACGATATTCATTGCAAATTTCAAAGTAGAGCCAATAGATTCTGGAATTTTCAGAGATATTGCCAAGTATTTTGTAGCTGTATGGACCATAACACTTTGCAAATAATATGTTTTAACGACTTTCCCAGTCTCAAAGCCAGAAAGGACTTTATGAACCATATTGCAGGACTCAGTCCCTTCTTAACTGAGAACTATTGAGCTTGCTAAAGGGCAACCCAAGGAGCATGATAGGTTTTAAATATCTTGAGCCGTTACCTAATAAGTTATTCAAATTTGGATCTTGATCACAGATAGAGCTAAGTACAGAAAAGCAAGAACAACATGATTAAAAGCACAATTCTTAGAGGGGTAACCCTAATGGATAAATCCTGAAGAAATTTTAAATTGATCTTTAATCTTGCACCCACACCGAACAGTGGATATGCATTAGAGTGTGTGTTTTTGTTTTTTTTTTAAGTTGACCAAATTCAAAATTATCATGGATCATACGATGTGCTTAGGTGTTGATAATTACCTCCAAAAAAAAAATCTGTACCATCAAGACCTTTTATCCGGTCAAAGTTCCAGCGTTCTGGAAGTACTTCATATTGAGATCGAATTATTATAATTAAGGGATAAGAAAAGAAAAACTTATTTCGTAATTTAAATAAATAAAGTTGGATTTTTTTATTTTTTCAGCTATCACCGATCAAACATTATCGAATAGAAGTAATTTTACTATCGGAGTCAAATTTCAACTGTCCCTTCCAGATGATTCTCTGAGCTATATCCCATTCTATGGAAACCTGCCTAATGAGACCATTTGAAAAGTCTGATCCTACCATTAGTTTTAGTTTTTAATTTATATTTTTAACACTTTCAACAAACTTTAGAGAACATCTTATTTTAATATTGTAAATTTAAATATGGTCAAGTATTTATTGCATGTCCAAAACTGAGAAAAAATAACTTTTGAATCAAAAACTCTTATCTTCAGAATTTTATTTTGGGATGAATATTCCTCCATTTTTAATATTTTTAGGAGCAAAACATACTTATTCAAAACATTTATAAAATACTCTTTCAATTGCAAAAGAGTAAACTAATTTAAAGGCCACATTTAGCAAATATATAATGAATATATATATATATATATATGTCAATCTTATTGGGGTCAGAAATTATTTAAGGTTGAGTATCAATATTGTAAAGTAATTCCATAGTCAACATTGAGGATAAAAATGGAGGAGAAAATATTACTGTATTTTTGCGGTTTTTATTCTTTTATAGCTCCTAGATTTCAAAACATTTGCTTCCAAATATCCATAGAAAATCTTTTAGTAAGTTTTTCATGTTTTAAAATGAACGTTCAATACATATTATAACTTTATATCAATATGGTTTATTTTCTTATTAGTTTGCTCAATTTATTTCTTAATTATCACATTCAAATTTGAAATCCGCTTAGTGATTTACCTACATACAAAAAAAGAGAATGAAAAACAATATATTCCATAAGAAATGAAGTCCTACAAATGTGTGTTTTTTGTTTTTTTTTGTCAAGTCACTAGTGTTTATTTATGCAGATACCTTAGGCTTGTGATATATTCCATATATTTGCATGCAGCAAGTACGAATATATATGGTATATTTTAGAAAGAGACTACTTTTTTGTCTTAAATGTAATATTCAAATAGAAGAATTTCAATATGTCAGTCAATAAAAGTGTGTATCTCTTGTGAATAGTCAGGCACATTGTGAGCTTAATAATAACAATAATTTTGGGCATTTGTCTCTTCCCCGTATCTCCAGCCATATTTAATAACTATGTAAAACAAACAGGAAGACATACGACAAAGTAGATTGAGAACCGTTGTTCAGGGACATAAATAAATATTATACTACACTTGACTTTTCATGGCATTTTTTCACTAAAATGAAAGTATACCATATATACACTATTCATTTGTCAACCCATCATATAGAAATATTTATTGCACATTGGATGTGAGAATCAAATTCACACTTTAACTCAATTCTGTTACCGAGATTCTAGTGTATTTTTTGATTTAGTATTGATATCAATGCTTTAGTTCGATTCTGTAAGGTTTTTTTTAAGAACTTGTATATTAAATTTACACATCGTACAAAGTAATGAAAAAGATACCTTCAATGTTCCTGAGGGAAGCCAAATAGGATTTAAAAAATCAGTTTATATTTTACTGGGTGTGGCAAGATGATCTTCTGATTATTTGTTATTAAATTTCAGGGTGTTTATTTTTCAACTTTTTAAAAGTTTTAAACCACAAACTAGTATAACTTTTTGTTAGCTATATGTGCATACTAAAATTGCTTCATTTGATCAAAAAATTAATACTCACTTTTTAAAATAGTAAGCATTATCTTATCATCTGTTTTTGTCAGTTAAATCTTTCTGGCTAAGAACAACTAAATCTATATAGTAATCAATTTAAGGATGATTCTTTGGGGGGAGGTAAATATTATTTTCCAACTCTAATATTCAATGGGGGAGAGGTCCCCTAACCCTGCACTTTTTGACTTTCATTCTAGACTCTCGTAGAGTACGATGCCTTCAAAAAGTCCCACAACAGCTTGGACGACTTTAATACTTCATAACTCTCGAATGCATGTATAAAGTCTGGAAAAGCTTTTTTTTCGTTTACTCTTAGTTTACATGTGCACTCTAAAACCACTTTGGGGTACTACAACATAAAATGTAATGCATTCAGGACTTAATTTATATTCTTAAATAGCGTACAAAAAAAAATATTTCTTCAATTAAGGTTTATTTATAATGTATGCTCGATTAATCTTTCAATTTTAATTTTATTATGAAATTTAATTATGAGTTATTATCCTTTTTTTTTATTAATCATTGCAATCGCTTTAATGAGAAGTAACTTTCAAAATTTAATAAAAATGAAAGTCGAGAAAAAAACATGAATTTAAACAAAGAAAAACCGGTAAATTCTGCCGAATCATAGAGATAAAACACATAGAGTGATTATTAAAGGATGAAAATCCAGTGTAAAACGGATATGCTAAAAAAAGAAACCAAAAATCAACATGGTGCCCCTGACAATTTGAAGAATGTTTTGGAGGAGAGAAAGAATAATGCTCATGACGTTTCATTAAATCAGCTACAATCAGCTGTGACAAAAGAGAGGAAGGAGAAAATGATATAAAAAGGACATTTACTAGAATTACTCTAATGTCAATCCCCAATTCTACTCAGAGTCCTAAAAGGACTTACAATTATAACTCCGTAACAAATCTTCAGGCTTACGCTTCGTCTTTTATGAGCAGAAAAAGAACGTTCAAACAGGTTCTGAATATACATAATTGAATCTATTTAGAAAAGGATGTTCACTACCCAAGAGTGAAATAATAATGACAATAAAAACAATCCAAAAAATATTATTTCCCTACAAAATTTAATTCTTCTGAATTCTTTGTTAGGTCCAAATTGTAGAACAAATATTTTTTAAATTGAAATTTATCTTATAAATTACTTATACTAGGGTTATTTATTATTCCTCTCCTTCTTTTAAATATAGGCCTAAGTTTCTATACTCACAATTTAGGTGCCCTCTCCTTTTCCCTAGTACTCCTAGTATTAGAATAGGTATTTTTGTAAATATCGGTTTCAAGAAAAATAACTAGGCATTTCAATCTATTAAATATCATGTCTATAATTCATCTCCTGAATCAAAACATATATTCACACTAATTAAATCTATTTCAAAATGGTAAGTAGGTATAAAATTAAATAATTTACGAAAACATGAAAGTGAAATCATTCCAAGGACCAAAGTTTCTTAAAGATTAAATGATTATTGATTCTTAAATTGAATTACTGTCAAAATAATCTCCCAAATCCATCATTCATATATTGAAAGACAAAATATAATTATATTTAAATTTAAAAAATCGAATAAATATTAATTTACTTCTTAAAATGATCTGTTTTGAAAATACTTCATTAAGCTTCATTGACATCTCTTAATTGATATATGTAATTATGTTAATAAACTATTATATTATAATAAAAATATTTTTAGCTCCTTCTATGTTTTTAACATATCTAACTATTTCAGTTCAAAGGCTTTGGTCAACTACATATGTCTTCTTTCTTCACATCCTCACACTATGTATTTTATCTCAATGGAGGAAACATAGCCGAGAAGAAAGGATCTTTGTAAACATTTTTCATAATCAAGAAAACGTTTTTTACGCATCTCAGACAACAATAACAACAAGAAATTATGAAGTCCTTGTTCGAATTTTAGATAACCTTTATGTGCACTATTAATATGGTAATTTAACAAATTAATATCTTATCTATGAATATATACTGGATAATTTCTAATTCGACTTGAACTCAGAATGAGAGACAAATGAGTTTTCGATTCGTGATTTTTGTTATTTTTTTTACTCCGTTCAACTCTTTTCTCTTTTATAAATTGTACCCTGAACATAAAAAGTTGCTGTATTTTTTAGGCTCATTAAAATTACTTGTAAAATTAGTGGTTTTTAAAATAAAACCTAGGTGTATACAAAATTAACTATAAATTAGTACATAACATACTATCTATTTAAAGTACTCAAACTCTTTTTTATGAACTCGGACTAAAAGTACAGCTGTGTATTAAACCTTTTTATCACAATTGTGCCGTGTTGTATGAGTTGAATATTTTGTATCGGTAGTTTTGTCTTTCTATACATTTTCATTAAAATCTTAATATTCTACGGAAGCTTTCTAATCCTCTTTTAAATAAGGGTTTCGAATAGTTATATTGAGTATCATGATTGTAAAACAAATCTAAAGCATTCAATGCACGTAATCTTTAAAAGGATCATTATTAAAGTATATTTTTGACAGAAAATGTTGTTTTTTTCTTCTTCAATTTTAAATTTGAATGAATCATAGTTTTCATATATAGGATGTACAAAAGTTTTATATCATCTGATCTACTAACAGCTTTCAAAATGGGTTCATTGTATATCCTATGCTCCAAAAAAAAAAGTAGCACTTACATAATTGAATAAACAAAACTGATTAATTTTCGACAGTGTTAACAAGGTTGAGTGATTTATAACGCAGAACCAGTCACATTTGTTTACTTTTCACTTTGAAAAAAATTATTCTGGTTGACATGAACGTGAAACGCCAAATTGTGGTCGACATGTCGTTATTGCTCGTAATGACTGTAATAACTGAGATTATTATGGCTATGAGGATGAGCCGAAAAGTAATCTATGCAATCAAAAAACGATTTGAGGAGCGTGGGACAGTCCTAAAAATAAAAGGATCTGGGAGAAAGAGGTCAGTTTTGAGAAAGGCTAAAGTTTTAGCTATCAAAACTCGGATCAAGAGAAATCCTATCAGGACCATTCGTGGCATGGCAAGGGCCATGAACTTGACATCCAGTATAGTCCATAGGATCATTCATGAGGGCCTTGGGATGAAGTCAAGGGCCAGAATGCAGAAATGCCTAATCAATGAGCAAAAGCAAAAAGGTTCATGAGATCAAGATTACTCCTCAACAAGCTCAAGGCTGGAAAGCCAAACAATTTATTTTTAGAATATATTTGGTTTTAAATTTACAAACGAATCTCTACATATGTGAAAAAAGCCTACTGACATCCCAGAACATGTCAAATTTACATTTAAGACCTAACATTCTGCTTTTGTAATGGTACTGGGTGTCGTAGCTTCCAATGGCAAAAAATGTCCACATATTTTTATCCGCAACCGTGAAAAAATCGATGCATCAATCCCCTAAATACACATGTCAAGCCCTGGATTGATAAGGTGATTGGAAATTAGCCATATGTTTTCAAACAGGATGTTTCTCCATGCCATTCAGCCAAAAAAAAAAAAAGCAAGGATTGACTCTCCAAAAATATTACCTCCTTTTGGTTCAAGGACATGTGGCCTCGTAGCTCTCCCGATTGAACCCATTGGACTACAACATTTAGGCTCAGGTTGAGGGAGTTCCTTACAACAAATCACACAGTTCAACAGTATCCCTGGAGGTATCCATCATGTCAGCCTGGAATGCAATGCCGAAAGATTATATCATCAAGGTGCACCAAGGCTTTAGAAGGAGGTTGGAGGCCATCATTTATACTGAGGGTGGCTATATTTTACAGTCATGTAACAATTTTGGTGGAAAAAAATATTTCATACTTCATGAATTATTTCCAGTGAAAAGTATATCTTTATTAATAAGTGCTAACTTTTTTTTGGAACATGGGGTAGATATGAGTTAACAATCATTAGATTGTTCAAAAAGCAATTTACATATTTTTTTTTTAAATGAAGTGTTCATTAATTTGTATCTCTCTTTTTTTATTAATTGAATAAGCTCTTTTTATGTTGTAAAGGGCTATTTAATAGAGTCAAAGGCATGACAGCACAAAATTGAAGGAAAGGGTTTGGAAATATTCGAAATACAATTGTGTATTTTTAATTAAAAATTTGATCTAATGAAACGGACACAGCTGTAGATGATAAACTTTTGCTACGAAAAAATGAATGGTATTTTTATGCGTGATATTTTAGTAATTGTTAAAAAAATATTTTGATATCTTTCAATTCACTCATCTACAATGAAATTAATACAAGTTATTGAAAATCAATACTGAGGCATTGTATCTCTGACATAATCAGGATTATTATTAGGAGGGGCTGGAGGCCCCGTGATGGATATAATTGTTAAAAAAATTTATACACGAGGGAAATAAAATTCAATATGCGTGAATTCTTATATCACAATAAATATGAGCTATCTAGTTTTAGTTTTAAAATGTATTCATACTTCAAAGCAAAATTAACAAGTTTTAAATTGATAAAAATCATTAAATTCTGAGAGTGAACTACCCTTATAGAACATCAAATTTCATTGTCAGCATCTACGCCTCACAGTTTTTTGAAGGGACATTTTTTGTTGTTTGCCACTGCAACTAAGAACATCTTCTGATATCAAGACAGTCATGAATGAGTCATATATAGATAGGAACTTATCTATAAGCCAGATAGCATTTAGAATGTGGATCTTCTACCAAATTTAACCAGTCTTTAGAGATCATTCTGAATAAAAATACATCTCATATCACCTTAATGCAACTTGGAACAACTATTCCAAATTGTCTTTTTAAAGATAGGTAGAAGTAAGAAAGAATTTAGCCGACCAATGTTTTTGGTGTCTACACGAATTTTCTGGCACCCTAACCATACATGTACAACGTACGGTATGGGAGCTAAAATATGAAATTTAAAAATACACTTTATTAAATAGGAGGATGAGTCAAAACACGTGATCGATCCCATATAAAGGAAAAAAATTATTAAAGACCTAACAGATAAAATAAAAATGTTTTCTAGACGTTTCATAAATACAAAGACCTAACGACCAAATCTAAGCTTTTTGTGAAGGTGATATAGGTTTGTTTGCGTTTAACTACAAACAATAAGTGATGATTAATTAAACGAAGTAGCTCATCTCTTTTGTGATGTTATCATGTGTTTAGAAAACAAATCAAAATATACTTACGATTAAGTTGTGGATAAGTATTAGTAGCTTGCATCCCACGCTTTCACTCATCGCCAGGGATACCACAACCAATAAGGCAGTTGCATCACAATGGCATTTGATTTATACTAAAGCAATATTGTGAGTCATCGCCCAGTATTAACTTAATTTGATCAGTCATTTTTTGTATCTTTGAAGGATCTTTATACATTAATCGCAGGTATTTTAAATACCTTGGTGAATTACTATTTCTACCCAAGTTCATAGTTAAATCACCCATGACTATCCAGTTTCATAAAAAATACAAGAAATCCATTCCTAGTACATATGAGAATGCTAGAAAAATATATTAATGGTATAAAGTCTAGAACCTTACATATTTAAAATAATACTATATAGGTATTGTTGGAAGAATATTTACCTGGAACATTATGTCTTTCCCCATGTTTATTTTTGGTCACCAAGAACATAGTAAAAGTTACGGATCTATTTTGATCAAACTTGGTCGGAAGATTATATGTGATCACAGTAGAGGCCCTTAAAATTTGAGAGGTCAAAGTAATACATTTCTAAATTCCTTTTTCTAGATGATTTAAAGAATTCAAATGTGTTTAAATTTACGTACATACTCTTATATAACAATAGTAAAGAGAATCATTTGAATTCAAGAATACAGGGTGTCCACAATAAATTGAAACTACTTTAAACTTCATCCAGATCCATAATGTGGATATTCGGGGTTAAATCATACTAATATAAAAGGTTGCGTGAACAATACACTATAACTTCCACCACAATTGTTTTGACAACAAACAATAGTCATCATGGAACAAGCAAAGAGAGACGCCATCCTCGAATTGGCTCGCGCGGGACACAAGCCCTCTGCTATCTACAAGCTTCTTAACTACCCCCAAGATCACGGTGTACCGGGTCTTCAATGCCTGGGAGGTTTGAGGGGAAGGTCTGCCGCAAGGCTCACAACATGAGAAGTCACCGAATCCGCACTCCCCGCTTACTTGAAGGCCTGCAAAAGTCCATCAAGGCTTCGCCGGGGACTTCCTTGTTTAGGTTGGCCAAGAACCGTGGAGTGAGCAAGCAGTTGGTCTCCAATGCTGTGAATGAGGACCTCGGCTACAGGTCATACCGAATGGCCAAACAACACATCCTCACGGCATCCATGAAGGCTACCAGGCTCACCAAGGGTAAGTGTCTCCTCAATGACCTGAAGAGCCATGGAGGAAGAATCATCTTTTTCTCCGACGAGAAGAGCTGCACTGTCGACAGAAGCTACAACGTCCAGAATGACAGGTGGCTTGCCAAGGAGAGAGAAGAGGTCGCTGCAGTCTTCACCACAAAGTTCCCGGGCTCCATTACGAGGGAGTGGAATGTTATCGATTCCGCGGAAGTCATCAGGGGATGCAAATCCTTTAGGGGCAGGATGGAGAAGATGGTGGCTGCTGAGGGAGGACATGTTGAATAAATTTATTGTTTAATATCATGTCTAACTTTTTCATATGAACAAATACACTCCAAATTCCATTTTTATCAAGCAGGTTGAATTTTAAGATCGTTCCAATTCATCGTGGACACCCTGTATACCCCCTTGAAGGGATATTATACCTAGAAAATACAAAGAACTGAAGACCTCTGAATTTGCAGTGTACTCGTATATGTATATATAATACAAATAGATATAATTTGAAAGAAATTTATGTTGTCATTTAGATGTAATATCCGAAGGGAGGGGGGTATTAAGACATTAAATATATGTATATATAATCTTGGACGCTTTGGTTCTATAAATGCTGTTCTCTCTTTTTCTCTACATAATACTATACATACACATATAACCGGATAATTAAATTTTTATTGGCTGAAAATGTAATATCAGCTTTCCTTATTGTCTACTTTTTTTTTTAATGAACCATTATATTTTGTTTTAAATTCCCACTTGGAATAAATTGAATTTTCTCTCTTTTCTAAAGTTTTTGGGTATTTTCTTTTTTCGTAGATCTACAATTACCTATACAAAGGACTCTTTTTTTAACTTATATAGTTGTACGATCGGTACATTGATATTTATATTAATAAAGCAAAGTGTATCTATAAGTATAAATGTATCTTTGGATGTTTGAAGAAGAAAAAAAACTAAGAAATAATAGCATACGTATTGTTGGACGTTCCAAATGGTCAGACACTTAACGGTTAAGTTGCAAAAATTCTTTAGTACCTCAACCTAGGATATCAAAAAAAAACTGTTATGTAATCTTCACACATTGATCCTGTAAAATTTCAAATTAATTGATGGTATGCCTTGATCTATGGAAGGATTTTCTTGTATCTTTCGAGCCTCTTGGGTTTCATGTCCTCTGTGAGAATGTGGCGTGGGGTCCTCGTGAAAGAAACTAATTTCAAGTTTTACTCTGTAGACCTCCTGAAGGATCCAAGAGCCAAAGAAGTCGTTGGTTATGCGATTCATCGACTTAGTAGGATTCTCCTAAATTTTCTTCTCCAAACTTAACAGTAACTTCGTAAATTATACCCTCTACTTCCTGACATCCTGGAAAGGTTTTCTCCATTTTTTTTTTTTTTTTTCATCTTGACTAACTTGAACACCAGGCTCCTAGAACACTTAACAATGTTCGTAATCTTCATCACATCAACTCCAGTATCTAGGAGATCTGAGATGCGTTGCCTTTTGGCTTGTTGTTCGTTCATGATGATGAAATGACTAAATGGTTGGTAAAGTTTGTTTATGTAAAAAGACTGTGGAAACAGAATATCAAAAATAATCACTAATCGTTCTCATAGCAATGAGAATATAAACATTAATTAATAGTCCACATTTTGCTACTTATATAAAATTTAAAAAAAAATGAATATGACTTTAGATGAGGTTTAGCAAAAGTTTACGTCCTGTTTCATCAAATCAAATGTATAATACATTTCAAGCTGTTAATATCATTTTATTATTTTTGAGGAAGAACATTTAAATATTGAGTAACTATGTTTGAATGTGCTACGGACAAACGTAAATTAACACCTAGGAGCTGTTTGGGAGTTATCTTCCATATTTGTAAAGCAAAATTGTCTGTATGTTGACGCCTAATAAATCGGAGCCATGCCACGTACTACCCTTAGTACTTTATAGGCATATAAATAGCATTTTTTTAAATCTATTGGGTTACTTTATCGTTGTTTTTTTGCTAATGATGTTAGATGTGGAAAGTGCTGCAAATCCAGATCAATCTTTAAACTACTAGAGAATTGAAAATGTCATAATTCTTAAGCGTGCGAGGATACAATTATACAATCTACTAGTACAAGTTGTAATTCCAGTACTAGCAAGTTGTACAATCGTATCCTCGCACGCTTAAAAATACGGACTAGCCCCTCTTCCTCCAAAATGGTGAAGCTAGAAACGCCCCTTGTTATAACACTATCCATAATAGTATTGTGGTTCAGTCTGAAAAACTTTGACCAGTCTGAGAATTTTATTATTTTTAGTGGATTGAACTAATTCAGTTTTTAAAGTAGTTCGATCTGGAACGGTCTAAAACAACAAATGGGTGAGGCTTAGCAATTATATCTTTAAAAATTTTGAGATAAATTTTAGTTAAAACATTAGCTACTAAGACAAGTCATCCTCCTAATTAAGACCATGGTCTCTTTAGGGCGGGGATGTAGCGTTTATCCAACAATGTACCAAGCAATTTATCTTCCTCCATTAATGACTCCCCACCTATGGAAGGGACAGGAATAGTAATTTATATAATCTGAGGAATTAATTTGGTATTATTTAAATCAATTCTCTTTTGAAGATTAAATCTCCTCCATTGGAGACACCACTTACGGACTTTCGATTTGATTTTTATTCCATTAGAAGTAGTGGGAATTTCCTTCTATGACAATTTTTTTCCTCATTTCTTCTTCAAAAATCTCAGAAATTCCTATAATGTTTAAAAAGTTGCACATTAGTAGCAAAGGTTTTATCTCAAATCTATCTTTCGATTTTTTAAGATATAATTGCTAAGCATCACCAGGAAGGGAAAAAAAATTTATAGGCTTCTAATGCTTTTAATTATTTAATTTTGCCACTGATCTTTCAAATAATCGCATTATCTATCTATCAAACGAATGAGCAGCCGCTCAAATAATCACCAGGGAAAATACTTGTTGTTTTCATTCAAATCCCACGATCGACATAATTCGCCAAAAACCTGAACAAAAACCTATTTTTAGGAATCTTTGAGACCAAGGGAGCTTGAAAAAATTCCTACGGACGAAAACGTACTTACTCTCCATTACCTAAAACGCAACCCAATTTTTGATACAGGTAAATTCTTCTTCCTTTCACAAGGAATGCCTGCATATCATCTTCCAATAACTCCTTGGTGCCTAAAATTGGTAAATATTATTTATCTTTCCAAAGAGGCTAAGGAAATACTCGTTCATTTTATATCTATTCACAACCTTGATAAATACTGGGAAAGGAAAATTAAACACTCTTTGAAGATAAATGAAGAGAGGAAATTTACGGATCAATTCTTGATAACGACAAAGCAGTTAAAGCATTCAAGTCCTTACAAAGACTATAGACGAATTTTTAATAATATATTCCACGCTTTTATTGAATGTCCACTTCTTTAAATAATTAAGCAGTCTATTGTGCTTAATCAAATATTTATCGAGAACTATAAAGAAGAGGCTATTAAAGGATATATTCGGTTTTGTTTCCTATCGAAGAACTGAAATTTCTCAAGAACAAAAGGTAATAAACGCGTCTCTTAGCTATTATAAGTCATTTATAGCACAGAACATTACTGTATATCGGGTTGTTAATCTTAATTATATAAGATCTATAGTTATAGCCGCTGCTGCAAGGTACGCTACACATTTTCTTTGAAGATATCTACCTCCGATGGGTCTACTTGGAATAATGCATCCAATTTAATAAAATACTTTTCACAGAAATTTGTACGATATGAAAAGACTCTTCACTTAATTATTTGTTAATATTAAAAGCACATTAGTGGATAATGAGGTTACATTTTAGTCTCAATCTATAATGTTTAATTATGTTTTTTAAACGCAAATATTTTTTAAATGAAAACCTAGCTGGTAAAGAAAAAAAATGGTCCAATTCAGTCCCTAAAAAAAAATAAAAATCGGTCTAAACTGATTTTATAGATGAACATCGGAACAATATCATCATGAGAAGTTAAATGTGTTTAATAAATCATACTTGTAGAACTTATAAATCAGGGTAGGGGAGAAAATCGTTCCATAGATTCAACCAGAAAAATTGGACTAAATCCCTGAAAAATATGTCTCCGGTTTCAAAACAATTAAACTTCAATACCCAGTCCAGACCCAAATATCGGTTCAAATCGGTCAAAGAAAATCATCTAAGACCACACCAAAAAATAAGTTCGGTGTTGGACCAATTCCAAACACTAATACATTCAGGGTGTCCACGATAAATTGGAACTACTTTAAACTTCATCGAGATCCATAATGTGGATATTCGGGGTTAAATCATACTGATATAAAAGATTACATGAACAATACACTATAACTTCCACCACAATTGTTTTGACAACAAACAATAGTCATCATGGAACAAGCAAGGAGAGACGCCATCCTCGAATTGGCAAGCGCGGGACACAAGCCCTCTCCTATCTACAAGCTTCTTAACTACCCCAAGACCACGGTGTACCGGGTCTTCAATGCCTGGGAGGTTGAGGGGAAGGTCTGCCGCAAGGCCCACAACATGAGAAGTGACCGAATCCGCACTCCCCACTTCCTTGAAGGCCTCCGGAAGTGTATCGAGGCTTCGCCGGGGACTTCCTTGTCCAGGTTAACCAAAAACCGTGGAGTGAGCAAGCATCTGGTCTCCAAAGGCTGTGAATAAGGACCTTGGATACAGGTCATACCGAATGGCCAAACAGCACATTCTCACGGCATCCATGAAGGCCACCAGGCTCACCAAAGTGTAAGCGTCTCCTGAATGACCTGAAGAGCCATGCAGGAAGAATCATCTTCTTCTCCGACGAGAAGCTACAACGTCCACAATTACAGGTGGCTTGTCAAGGAGAGAGAAGAGGTCCCTGCGGTCTTTACCACAAAGTTCCCGGGCTCCATTACGAGGGAGTGGAGTGCTGTCGATTCCGTGAAAGTTATCAGGGCATGCAAATCCTTTAGGGGTAGAATGGAGAAGATGGTGGCTGCTGAGGGAGGACATGTTGAATAAATTTATTGTTTAATATCATGTCTAACTTTTTCATATTAACAAATACACTCCAAATTCCATTTTTATCAAGCAGGTTGAATTTTAAGATAGTTCCAATTTATCGTGGACACCCTGTATAGTTAAAGAGCGTTAGTTATTATTAGTTCAAAAACTATTTTGCTCATCAGAGCACGTGTCATTAATATAACTTATATAATAATATTTGAAGATTTTTATAAAATAAAAATAGAGTGTTTTTTTTTTGTTTTTTTTTTGTTAAAATGCACATGCATAAGGTATTTTAATTAGGAAGGTCGAATTGGCTTTTTCTCAAAATAATAATTAATATTTTGATGTTACCCCAAAAGATAAAAGTTTTTTTGGTGTTTTTTTTTAAACTTTAACGCTTCAAAAGTTAGAATTTTTGGCTTTTAAATGAAGCTCAATTATTAATACCCTATGTACCTAAAATCTACATTTACTGTTGCATGTACAATCTACATATATAATTAATAGTAGCTATTTGAGTAACTGTACATACTTATAACACATCTTGGTATATACAAAAGTAAATATTTTATATAGAACATTTAATATAAGTTTACATATAAACGAGTATAAAGTAATAATAAATTAAATTCTGCAACTTTGAAAAAAACTATAAACTTTTTTTGTCAAAGTTAATATTATTTCTTTTTTCTAAAAATAGTTAAATATATTTATATATTATGTACATTGTAGAAAGAGTATATAAACAAATTGTTACCTATTTTTGGCCTTCATAAACATAATATCTCATTTGACTTAATGGTACTGTTCCATACTAATGATCATAAAATGTTGAAATTATGCCATGATTACTTAAAATGGAACGAGAATTATTTTTCTTTTTTTTTCTTTCACACTTTTTTTGACAAGCATTGTCTATTTTTTCTATTTTAATATAAATAAAATGAATTAAATATAAAAAAACCTTACTTACGATAGGCTTCTCCAACCTATTATGTGCCACAGATCGGTTTCATCATTCAAGAAATTCGTACAAGCATTCATTTTATATTTCTGCATCATTTATCATGCAATGTACATATTTCAAATGTATGTCCCTCGAAATGTAAATATAGTTTTATGAAATAGGCACAAACATATTCATTTATATTTTAGTTTTTCTGTTCAGTTAAGAATAAAATATCTTTCCACATATAATAATAAATAATAAAATGAAAATTCAAACCTTTTTCACGATTTGGTACCTAATGTGTTGGTGGCTGTAAGTTCTAAATGTTTTGTTTTTTTAATTAAACATCGTTCTTATTTAAATCAAAGAGAGAATTGCATTAAAACAATTGTCAAATGAATTTCTTAAAGACTTAAAAGATTTTACATAAATCTATTCATTGAATATTATCAGAATAATAATTAATCAATAAAGTTATTTTAAACTTCAATTAAGTAATTCATTACACGATTGTTTTACTGCAATTATCTTTTCCATTTCATAAATACCCTACTCTAAGTGAAAGAGAAAATTGAATAAAAACGTGTCAATTGCTTTCCTTAAATTAGGAAACAGAACTAAAAAACTCAAAGAATACAACAGAGGCAATATTATATATCCTTTTTGGATATGCAGACTGAAATTAGATGCAACCATTAATTGTATTTAATGTTCAAGATTGTTTATTTTACACAAGATGTGGAGAAAAAATTGAATATTAACTTTGAGACATTTTGAAAGGTTTTGTGACTTGTGTATTTCTGAATCGACTGATGTATTAGATATATTTACTTCATTAGTGTATTCAGTTTTTGCTTTTCAATCTGGAATTTTCTCTACATGTAATGTTAGATTGGTCATAGGATTGATTTCCTGATCAGTCTTTTTTCCCCCTTTTAAGTTTTTTGCTTTCAGCCCGTTCTTTAAATCATTCAACCGTCGTAAGGAATAATACATTGGTATTTCATTCCTATGGTCCAAGCTATCTTTTTACTTTCTTCACGCCTAGCTAAGATTGAAGAATATAAGAACTAAGAAAATAATGAATGACAACTAGAACGTATAATGATATGTTTTAGCCATGCACCTCCTACTTTTTACTTCAGGTATGTTGTCTCTTCGAAAGAGGTTATGAATTATGATGAAACTTCAGCTATCTTTTTTGGTTTTTTTACCAATTCAACAATATCTACATATCATCAAATGTTCTATATAAATTGCTATAGAATGGTTAAATTCAGTTCTAACAAGTTCCTCAAAAAAAGTATAGACTAGTTTTAAAGATTAGGCTAAGGATTTAAAATGTTCTAATGAGGGTACGAAGTCTTGGTAACCCAATAGTGTCTCCGTCATTTATTCTTTTTATTTCAGAGTAATTAGCTGAAAAAGTTAATTTTAAAAAAAACATTATTCACTAGATGTAAATTGCACATAGTAGTTCTACCAAAATGATGAAAGTAGATACAAGAGGTTCAAAAGTAGGCACTTGAAGGAGGAAGCTCAAGATACTTATAGTAAATATTTATTTGGCTATTTTTATTATTAATATAATATCTTAATGTGAGTTTAGGATTACCACATCCATCATGCGTGTACACGTAATACTTGTTTAGCCAATTTATTTCTAAGAACATTGCATATTATAATCTTCAAACCTTAATAACTCTCTTGATCAAAATGAAGAAGTTTAGAGATGTTTATTTTTTATATTTATATTTTAGAAGGACAAAAATTATAAACGTAGTATTTTTCTCCTCCACACAAGAAACACATAACCTTTTTTTTATTTTGACAAGGATATTTGTTGAGGTATCAAGATTATAATATCCAAAATATTTAGACTTGAATAGTGTGTGATGGCAACGATCGTTGTTGTAACTCACTTTTACAATTTTCAACCTTTTCAATGGCTAATAGACTATACTCTCACTTGTGAGATTGGTTGTCGATTCAAATTGAAACTCCTAGAATTGAAAAAGCCAAATGTTTTTTTTTCCAAATTATAAGCAAATAAATAATATAAAAAATTTATATATTTTTAATTTTTTAGAATTATACTCCCTGAACCGACTTCAATAATCTTATATTTTTTGAATTTTTTTACAGAGTATTTTCATGTCGGAAACTAGACATATTTAGTTTACTCTATGTTGATCTAAAATATATATTACATTCATCTTCGTTTGATAGAGCTATTCCAATATCCATGCGTATATACTGTAGGATTTCTCCCACAGGATCTCTTTTACCAGGATTGATCAGCGTTTTACACAAACAGGAAATTCCTCGAAAATACCAGATTCAATTATTTCATAATATAAGTTTAGGAGTTCGACTTGTTCAGATGATATTAATTATTCATCATAGTACCTTGTGTTCGTTTTCTAGTTTTTTCCTTTTTATTTTCGTATAAAGGAATGATCATTTTTACTCAGATAGAATAAAGATATTTAAATCTTAATATAAACTAAATTTAATTATGTGATATATTCATTGTTAATAAATTATATTCAACGAAGTACCAACATTTTTAGAATTACACTACTTTAATACAACAAAAATATTTAATGTTGCTTGTCCCTTTTTTACCCAATATATAACTGATGCACAGTTGATACTAGGAAAAGGGTAATACTAGGAATTGAACCAAAAAACTCACTCATTGTAACCCTTTTTGTATACATATTAGATATCTGAATGTCATATCTCAACCTACTTCTAAAATACATAGTATATTCTAGTTTTGCACGAGTAGACTTTTAGCTAAGGGGTCGGCCCGTGTATCTCACAACTATGGAACCCCAGCTCCACCCTCAGTTTCAAACGAAATGAGAAACCCTAATATACAGTGGAATGATATCCCTATCCAACTTACTCTTTTTTTTTTCTTACCAACTAAGAATAAATTAATTGGTTGATCTACGAGGGTTGACTAAAAAAAGTTGATGTAAGTATTTTCCTGAAAATATCTTATGTTTTTTTTTAACTTAATGTCCTTGTGTGGTTAATTTTACTTATTTTATATATCTTAAATTCATTTTATGATATATATATATATATAGACTGAAAACTAAAACTGAACTACACTCATTCGTATTATTGATTAGAAGTTAACAAATTTAAAAAATATATATTAGTAGTTTATAGTATATAAAGTTATTTTATAAAGTTGGATTTAACTTTACAATAGATTGTTTATTCTTTTTTTAGACTTGGAACTGTCATCATTTCGCTCTTGTTACTGCTGTTATTACAATGGTGTCGATAACCCATCACAGCGTATCATATTTATAGTTTCAAATTTTTTTTAAAACAAATCTGTGCATCAAAAGCTCAGCACGACATATTAAAAAAGAAAAAAGGAGTATATATCTATTATTTGTATAATTAAAATAAAGTTAATCGATGCTCCAACCCAAAACTCCGAGCAATGCAAGGTACTCCCGCTATTAATAAATAAAAAAGTTAATTATATTGATTAAGTAGTTCATTGGAGAATTCCTTATCTTTCAAACTATTCTACTAATAGAAGAAAAGAAAAAAATATCCTTTTGTCGGTCAAAAAAAAGGAAATTTGATGAAGTCAAGAACGAACTTTGTCAGTCTCTTTACATTTTTTTTTTTTTTTTTTAATCATTTCATTAACTATCAAAACAATTAGTAACCCTTCTTTTCAATGGAAACTTGTTTGATCTATTCTTATCTCAAAGATCAAATCAAGCATGAACATTACTTGTACTTCATGATCATCATAATAGTCCAAGTTTTATTTATTAAAAAAAGAGTGCAAGGCCGTTCCATAGACTTTGGGACTCCTGAGGCTTTATGGGACGCATTTTTTTTTTTTTTTTTTTTTCAAAAAAAATTGACAACAATGAATATTGTTAATTTTAAATTTTGAGAGAAAAAAAACCATTAACAATAATATTCATTTTTGACAAAAACGTTGTTTTGATAATATTTTTAGTCAGAATGTGCCCTCCCTCCCCGTCCAGGAGTCACCTTCACGGAAGAGTGAAGTAACTTTTTTTGGAAAACTTTATTAAGGAGAATTAAAAGTGAAGATCCTTAAGCATCCATAATACAAATTTTATGTTACATAGTTATAATTAAAAGTTAAAAAACTTTAGTTATGACGTTTTTTCAATTCTTCATTTTCTTTTTAGATACCTGGAGTACTAATAATTTAAAACCCTTTGGTGGAGGAGTTGAGATGGGTTCACTGAAGTACTTAGGGACTCATCCATTGCGCATATTTTTTCATTTTATATTATTACTAGCAAAGGATTACCTAGCGTTGCTCGGGCCAAGGAGGGAGTGGGAAATCACATTGACAATGGTCAAAATAATGGAAAAAAATTAAAAAACTATTCAGAAAATACTTGTATACATACTATTAATTATAATAGGAATGTTTTGTTGGTGTCGAGAAAGATCCTGATAATTATAATTCTAGTTATCTTACTATGATAATAACGATGGAGGGGAGAAATGATAATATTTTAGTTTATACAAAGGTTATTTGAAATAAAAGGTTTGTTCATCATGTAATTGGGCTTGCTATAATTTTCAATGTGATGTATCTTCCCGACTGCTGCACAATACAGGCAATTCTTTCTCTGGTTGTAAGAGATTCACATTGTCATCACTGGTATTGTTCGAACTGTTCTCACTTGATAACATCTAGTTAGCCACAGTTTGCTTAAATGTTTAGCCAAATGACCGACAGGATGTGTTAGAATTAAATCCTCCTTTGCTCCTAATAGTGCAAAAAAATAGTTTTCAATGGGATTTGACCACTGTCTTTTTGTGCATAAGTTTTCAAATTTTAGCTTTTCCGTTAGGTATTCTAGTAAAAGTATCACTGATGGAATATAGAGTAATAGCTTTTTATTAAATCGAAAACAACTTGCTAGAACTTCATTTTTGGACTTGAAGATTTTCAAGGATCCAACCCAGCTAACAGCTAACCCAGTAACAGCTATCCAAAAACTCAAAAATAGGATAATCTTTGTATAAGACATTCTGATATTTTGGATTTCTAAGCTTTTTGCATGAGTTGAAAACATCCAGGAGGTCATTCACTTGTTGAAAGAATTCTACAGTTTCACTTGTAGTCATGTGCAGTGCTCCAAGATTAGCATAAGTTGTTAAGGCTGCAGCAATATTTGAGCTGAGAACTTGTGTGGCATATTTTACCCCTTCATTTTGGGCCGGAATACATACATATTAAATTAAGCATCAGAAAAGCTTTTTTAAAACCCTATATCTTCTGATAAGTATATATCATAATCATACCTGCTGGCTGAATATTTTTCAAGTAAAGTCGAACAAATCAGGCTCTTATCTTGAATACGTCGTTGAAAAAGACGACGTTGTTGGGGGGGTAGAACATAGTGAGAATTTCATTAGGTACCAGTCATTTTTTTCTTTTTTTGAAGCAGCATTCATGAACATGTAGTTATCAAAATGTTTTTTATAAAGTCTAAGTCTGACATTGCATGACTCACTTCCTCTTAAATCGGCTAGACCATAACTCTGAATTCATCTTTTCCTGATATCATCGTTAATAGGACATCTAAAGAAATGCAAACGGTTGGATGTCCAATTGTTGAACAATTAATCGCAGCAATGTAAGTTCCCCAGCCGTTTTCGTTTTGGATTAAGGACACTGAAGAGTAAATGAGCT
This sequence comes from Lepeophtheirus salmonis, assembly GCF_016086655.4. Taxonomy (NCBI): domain Eukaryota; kingdom Metazoa; phylum Arthropoda; class Copepoda; order Siphonostomatoida; family Caligidae; genus Lepeophtheirus; species Lepeophtheirus salmonis. The sequence goes on along the minus strand of NC_052136.2, from coordinate 17,845,620 downwards.
AACTCTTCTTTGTTGAAGAAGAGAAATGATTTATCAAGACATTAAAATGTCGAAGCGATATAAGTATGTATTTTTGGCGCCTTAAATTGTAATTGTTTATTGTAAACAACTTACCTAATTAATGTTCGTTGAAATATTTAAATTTTTTGAAGATTTATTTACTTATCTACCTTGTTGATACACACCGAACATTTCAGGCGCTACAGCCACGTAAAAATCGCTTGCTTGTACCTATAAGTTCTGTGCTCTTACTATAGGCTTTTGTAACCTAATTACTAATTTTATGAATAAAAAATGTGTTATAACATACCAACTTGTATGCATCAAAAAAATGATCAAAGATGAGAAGTACATCTTTTATTTTTGTCAAAAAATTACCAAATCGAAATTCGCGAAGAAAATTGCAAAAAAATGTTCTGTAGCAATTTTGTAAAAAAATTGTAAGTACATAGTATTTATTCCCATTGTAAAGAGAAACATAACCTACCAATATTTCTTTCGTACTTGCATAAACAAAAATGCTATGGAGAGTAATGTCGTAGAAAAAAAACCTCAATAACTTGTGCATTTTTGCAACCGTTGCAAAGATAATGTAATAAAATATTCTGGTAATTGAAAATACTACATGATAGAGTTAACAGTTAGAGTTAGTATAACAAAATATTACAAAATACATCGTTTTGTGGCCTTTATTCTTAAAAATTGAAAATTTACGTTTATTAAAAAAAGAGAAAATTTTGTTTCAATTGAAAAATTCTTCAGATAATGACAGATATTACAGTCAAAGATCAATTATTATATGTCAAATTTATATGCAATCGAATTTACAAACAAATTTCTATAAAGTTTATTATGTCTGCGAATACAATATTCCATTGAAAATAAATTATTTGTATATGAAAAAAAAAAACTAAAGTGCAATTTTCACAGGTTTCTTATTTTTTCCATATTTTTTATTTTTATTTTGAATAAATTTATAAAACGTCCTTATTATATAGTTATTTTTGACACGCTCGTCACTTTTTGATTTATGACTCAACCCTTTACCTAGTCTCCTTGAGCTCCAAAAAACAGGGGTTTTTTTTTATAGAATGAACCATCTTTTAGATAATCACCCAAAAAATCGGCACCCCCTCTTAGTCTGACCAAATTCAAAAGAGACACCCCTGCCAAATTTAAACCTCCTAAGTTCAGTTGGGTGGAAACCCATAAAGGACACACACACACAATTCTATTTGATATATGTACAGATTATCCTTGAGTATATCTTTACTACAAATGCTCCTAGTATTTTTGGAGAAACTTTCTACAAAACCTCGCATTTTCCCATAATTTCAAGCATTTTCTTATGATTTCATCTCCTTTAAGAAAAAAATAAGTAAAGCGTACGAAAATTATAAACAAGAGAAGGTGCAGATGAAATTAGAACAATTTCATCTGTTTAATGTTCGAATCAGTGTGATTTACTCACAAGTTTGAACCATATCATTATAAGGCAATTAAATACAATACAATTACCACCGTAATATCCTATAAAAACATCGAAAATAAACAAAAACATTACTACTGATTACAACATTCGGTAGAAATTTAATTATGATTCTCTGCCGGGAATTAAGGGAATCTTTTCGTTGGTGTTTGTCGCATCCGTCCAACGAGCACTATATACTTAGAGAGTTCACGTATTTTCCGAAAACAGGCTCGTTGAAATTAACAATCCTCTTAGAATTTTTTCGAGGCTAAAAAAAACTCTTTGATTTCATTAATTATTCGACCAAACGACATCTTATTTAGGTATTATTTTCTCATGAATACAAATTTTAATTTATATTTATTATTTTAGACGCACTGCTAAGAAGTTTTTATTTACCAATATAATATCTAACTAGGAATGTGAATAATTGATAAATTTCGGGAAACATTATTGAGTAGAAACATAAGTGTTCTATAAACTATAACCTCGAATGCGTTAGCTTATGAATGTCGGAGAATAACACTGAGGAGTTATAAGTGTAAATCCTTGTTGGACTCGGAGTAGGACATCGACTTAACTCCTGCCTTTATCATTGCTTGATACGGAGTGGGGTTTGTGTTCATTTCCTTGTCTGATAGCTTCGCGCAGCTGTTTCAATCAGAGCCCTATAAGAAGAGATACAGAAATTTCAGCGCCCCCTTGTGACAGATACAAAATGGCCCAAAAAAGAACTTAATACAATAAATGAATACTAAAAAAATAATTTTATTGACCTTAATCATTACGAAAAATTATTATGTAATTATAAATAATAACTTTATTGACTATTTATTTAACTTACTTAGTTTAGGATACACATTTTTCGTCCAAAGTAGAAGTGCTATTCTATGTTCTTTGATAATCGCTGAATGCACATTCGTAAAAGTATGTGCATTCTTTTACTAACATACTTAGATATAGTAAATAATAAAAATTTATGACATTTGGCGACATTTATAGACGACTTAATTAATGGAACCGCTACTTCAGGTATTGTATTTACAATTTTTTTCATTTTTTAAAATTGATTTACAAAAGATTTGAATAATGCATCTATTTTTGCAAATTGATCCAAACAGTTCTTGGCACAATAGATTAATTGGATCACATATACTTCCTCAACCAATCTTAACTAAGAAAATTATCGATGGTCTTATTAGACCAAAAGTGGATTTTGGAATGTGAAGACTTGCAACTTAAAAATTTTATATGGTTTGAATTAAATACCGAAGAGAGGTGCATTTTTAAAGGCTTAAACTTTGATTCTGCGTCCCAAATTTTTGACATCCTTCTGCTGCAAATTATTCTTTAATTGCTTTATTTCTGCTTCATAGACTCCAAGTTTGATTTGTATGTCAGTATTTATTTCCTTCAGATGTTTTACCACAGGAGAAATATCTGTAATAGAACATACAATTATAATTATTTTAATAATTTGCTTGAGATTTCCTTAATTATTAAATTTTCTTAGCATCAGCATCGTTCTCCCGAATGAAAATGGGTTTGTGGGAGCCTTGGAACTTTAGGTTTTAGATGTTTGAACAATGTTGGAATGGCTTAAGAGTTGGTATTCCTTATTTCTTAAAAATGTTTAGAGCACAATTGAATATACAATTATATTATGGTTTCCAAGGATTTCATTCCATTTTTAGAACACATGGTCTTCCAAGGAATTTGTCCCTTGGAAATGATAAGTGTCATCCTCTCAGCTCTAGAACGATTCCTGTAATCCCCAGCGCAATATAAGATGGCTTTCTTGGGGTATTTTAACGAAATAGTTGAGTTCATCAACTAAAATATATTATTAAATTTTGAATGTTTTGGGCCGTGACTCAAACACATGAGGAAGTCAGCTATCGTCAAAGCAGATAGCTCGGTGGCGTAACTATACTCATAGGGCTCTGGTTTCAATTGAACATCATAACGAATAAGCTGATCTCCAAAAGATTCTTCAAATCGTGAAGTTAATTTTCGGTTTATTCTTTTATCATGCAGATGAATAGTATTATTTTCATCTGTGGTATCCCCGTTGGCAGACATGTGGCGGTATCTTAGGTGGGGTTTTTTTGTGAATTCAATTTAGCTAATATTCACACTCCAACAAATTATGAATATTATTGCTGCCAATTCGTAATGCATCGTATCTATTAAAATGCTACTATGTGCATATCAACAAAAGGAAGTTGTGGATATAGACAACGCAGCATGTGATACATCTATAGCACATACTAACATATTAAACAAAACAGCAACAAAAACCGGACTATAGTTTTATTTTCAGAAAACAATATATTTCATTATAACAAATCATTCCACCAGACTTCAGTAGTCAATTCACGCAACTATTTCCATACATTGTTTAAAATGTAGCAGCTACGACCACAGACCATGCCACTCAAATGTTCATCACAATCGGATAGAATTATTTATCACATCCTATAAGAAAAACAGAAAATTAATATCTTTCACATAGGTAGTATAAACCTTTGTCAAAAGTTATAATATTCAGAAGGAAATGGTAAAATCATGTTGGAAATTCATAAGAGGTACCAGAAAAGCTTTTTCAAAGCATTCATCATTTAAAAAAGATATAATTTACGAGTATTACAAACATGAGTCATTACCTGGATTAATTTTAAGGGCGTTCAAGTTAAACAAGCATCCCTCAGGACCTGCAGAGAGAGAGAAAAAAAAAATTAAATATACACGACCAATGAGCAACAGCTTAAAAAAAACGGAGAGAGACAGAGAAGGATCAGATATTAAATGGAATCATGGTTTTTGAGCTTTCATGTAAGAGGTACCAGATATCATTTTATCATCATACTAGCTATCTCCATTAGTACATATATACCAACAATAATTACCTTTCACAGTCAAACTCTAGCATCCACCACGGTACGTTAGAAACCAGTAAAAATGAAGTTGAGAACTCCTCATTGTTGAATGTTTCATGTTAAACTAATCACCACGATGTAAATTGGAAAGGAAACTCAAATATATATATTTATTTATTTTCACCTGATTTTAGAGAGTTGAAGCGCCGGCCGTCTATCAACTAGGGCTCTATCCATTCTTCCTATTTCAAATATTCAACATTTTTTTTAAGTGTACAGTATAAGAATAAAACAGACTATCACTAATATCATTACTATATACTAGCATCAGATATTATGTACTTTGATCCTAAAGCATTAAACTTAATGTTATATATGATCCAAGTCAATTATTTATAACTTCAAGTTATCAATTGTTCTTAAAACTAAAAAAATATATATATTGATTATGCTTTTCATAAGCATAACATTTTGAGCATTAATTCATAACGAAAATTTAATTAGTTAAAAAAATAATAATAAATATTTAAATCGAAATAGTATGAAATATAATTTATGTAGCATATATATTACTTTTTTAAGATTATTTGTTTCTTATAACTATTTTATTTTTGTAGTAAATACAGGTAGCAAATCGTCCGTACGTATCTTGATAATAAATTAATTTTATAGCTAAAAAATGGCGGGACTTATGGAAAGAGTTGTGACGACATAGTGAGTAGAAGAGACGTCATGGATTTGTAAGTTTCTCGTTGTTTTTTTTCATTTCATTTATATTATCAGCAATTCTAATACTTAGTACTTCAAGACTTGATTAAATCAATTTGTCAGGATTTAAATGTTTGAACCACTGCACACTTGTAAAAAAAAGTCAATTGCTCTGCTTCTCTTTAGTAGTTTCGTATCACAGATTTAGCAGTTGTCCTGGTATGGATGGTTTTGAGACTCCTGTTCTCCTTGAGGGAAAGGTATTTCGAATACTCAAGTGCAAATCCCAATTTATTACTACTCCGAAACTTGTCAAATCCTTGTATACATCCAATACTTTTTTGAATAAACCTAGTAATTTTACTTTGGACAAGGATCTAAGTTTTGTTCCTCCTTTGGGTAACAAAGAACTCTTTATTTACAACATTATGCTCTATGAACCCATTGGAACATGCAAATAAAATATTGGCCATGGAATTTACACAGGGAATACTGGAACATCTCTTTATTGACTTTCTGGCTACTGGTTTCGAGTCCACATCTGCATTTAAACCCCTGGAGTGGTAACTTGTTGGAGACCATTACGAGGATCATAGGAAAATGCCTTCTAAATCAGGGATACCATCAAAGCTAAATGCTACTCAATTTCGGAATTCAATTTGGAAACAGTTAATCTAATGTATATTTTATTTTCAAAAGAGAAACCTGATACATGAGTGGAAGAAATAATTAACTGAGAGAGGCTCAAGCCATTGGGAATATGCCAAAGGCTAACAAATGAGACGTTACATGTAATGTCAGTGCTGTACGTTTCTCTGACGCTATAGTGAATTGGGAAAATATTCTTCATTCTTTAAATCATCCAAATGCAAACAATGTAGATATGATAACTCATTCTGATCCTGATGCTTTATGATCTGGATATACAATATTCAGTTAAATTCGATCGGGTATGCTTGAAAGTATTCAAGTTTTATGCATTAAATTAGGACAGCCATGGAGATCCGCCACTTCAACCATCACGACGAAAACTATAATCAGGCTGAGAATAACAAAAAAGCTTCATTGTGAAGGTAATTTGGAAGAGATTTGGTTGGAAAATAACCCACGATGAAAAAATTTCAAGTCTTGAGTGTGCTGCTTTTAGTAATTTTTGTGGTAATGTAAAACAACTTTTGAGTATCTGTAAATTATTTGTATAATAATATATGCTTATTGATTTGATACTACATTGATTTAATGGTTAAAAAAGAAATAAGAAGCACCATGAGTGATAAAACCTACTCTAACGTTCCTCAAGAGTATTAAGATGAGAGAAATACATCAATGGATGAGGTTCTAAAGTCTATGGAAACTTTAGCATATAAAGATGATACAGCAGTTAAAACGAAATTGTACAAAATTATTCAATGTTGTTTGATCTCGCTAAATTACGGGGGACTACTCGAAAAAATGATAGAATGGATGACAAAACCTCCGTATCTACATTTATTGAGCTTATTATGCCATAATATCATCGTTTTTAGGTGATTAAATAGTGCTCAAAATAGTATTTCATTCAAAGTCTTGGAAGACGCTGTTATTTATCTAATAAGGGTTGATTAAGTTCAAACCAATTCTTTGGTATACGGCTCAGTTACCTATAAATATTCTGATTCTAAATTCTTGAAAATGTTACAATTTATTGTGATCGAAAAAGGTGTCTACATCTGGCTATGGATACAGATATACCAACCCACAACATAAAACTCGAGTTTGTGTGAACATTGTAGCTCAAGAAGAAGTTGATGAAAAGGGAAATACTTTTCAGCCGGTTATGACTGAGTGGGACAAAAAAAAAGATCCCCTTTATTGGTTTATTTTGTTGGATTCTTTATTGATTCTGGGAAAGTTGAATCTGTGAATGATGACATTCTAAAAAAGCCTCTGAAGACTGGATTTCTTTAATAAATAAACAAAATGAGGATGTAATTTCCTTAATCTATATAATTTATAACTGTATTAGAGAACTTGTAGGTTTACAAAGTTATCTCCAGGGTCAAGGAGCCTTTTCAGACTTGTTTAATCACTTAAGTAAGGGGCACCCTCATCGGTCTATTTTGGGGGAAACTTTTTCTTTTGTAGAAAAGGGTATGTTTGAGCAAAAACAAAAGTAACATCAAGTTGAAATGGCAAGGTGGAACTCAGCAAGACTTATGTAATAAAAAACTGCAATTGAACGCCTTTTTGGAGTTCTTACTTTCTCCAAAGGATGGTTGGTTAGTTGGAAGATGAAGTTGAGGAGAGTTCAGAGGAGAACATTCAACGGAAGCAAGAAAATATGCACCTCCAAATTATTATTGTTTCTTCATTCGATGTACCTCAGCTAAAAAATAAAATTAAGGAGCCCCTAAGATCTTGCAGATCTTCTTGCGTCCGAGGGATACGAAATACATCAATTAAACAGTAAAGACGAACTGAGGGAACTTCTGAATAAAATTTACGAATCGACTATCGTTGCCATGGAGACTGGAACCAAGGATCCATGGAGATTCCCTAAAAAATAAAGATAATCTTTCATTTGATAATTTATATGACAATATTTTAATTTCTCAAAATATATACGCGTTTTAGCATTTTATGATTTACTTTTTATTTCACATTTATTTAATGTGTACATATGTTTTTACTACTCATGTATATACCTAGGTATGTACATATATATTGAACGCCTTTTTGGAATAGTCTATTTGTGGGTAGGAAAGGACTATGAAAAGAAGGCATTCAACAAGAAAGAAAGGATGTCTTAGATATTACTTTTCTCCACAGAGTGTATGTGTGGATACAAGCATACATCATCTTTCCCCCTCAAACGGAGTTATAAATTGTTAATACTTAGAACAAAAGTCTAGAGTAAAGCGAGAGAACCTCCTTTCTCCCCTTGTTTAATCGACCTTGAGTGTCGTAATTTAAGGCCAAATATACTTCATTGTCCTTGAAAAGACTTCTCCCCTCACTGTTAAGGCCTATCTTTTATGCCTCCCGTCGGGTAGAATACATAAAAAGGAGGGGGAATGATTATCTACGAGGAAGAAACCGCTTTGACCTTCTTTCAAGAAAATGACCTTCGTCTGTAGATTGGGACACTATAAAGAGAAAAAAATAATACTTACCATACTATATTCCCCATTTTGCTTGAAGTTATTACCGAGTGTTCTTCTAAAATTATATTTCATTAAATATATTATAAATTTTGTGCGTCATACAGAATATAACTTATTATATGTACTAATATTGTATTTTGTTTGTATATATATATTTATTATGGAAGAGTCCATGTTAAAATAAAAGAATGATACTAAAAATATACATTAGTGTTGGATTTGAATATTAATCGAACTCGAAAAAACTCAAGTAGTCTGATGTCAACTAATTTCGAAAATTAATCGAACTCAAATGATCAAAATTCGAAATATTGAAATACAGATTAATCTTATTTTCATTTGTTTCTACATTTTTATTGAGTAATTACTTTTAAATTTGTGGTCATATTTTTGGGAGGATACTTACTTTTTTAAATCTAATTAGACCCTAGTTTTTCTGCCATCAGATTAATGTTTCATTATATGCTGTTATAGATCAGTGGTATTCAAACTACAGTCCAATATATTCAAACTGACCCACGAGATCTAAGGGATTATATAATTAACCTTCCGTAGGAAAGCTTAATGACATAAAAAATAGAATGGTTTCGACCCTTGGAGCTTATTGGAGTAATCAGAATTTACCCAAAGGCTTTATATATCCTATGATACAAACTAGTATTTTCTAAAAATTACATTGATTATTGGATTAATAATTTAGTCCCTTATTCAGGTAGTCAAACTGAAATAATTACTTAACTTAGATTTTATCAATTCAAATGTATTTGTTTGCTACCTTTACTAAAAACTGATCTCGACTTGACTCAATGCTTGAAAACACGAACTCGACTCGATTTAATATTATATTTCTTGAACAATACCTAACTCGATAGTTATAACTTGAATACAATACTAATATGCATTAATTAGTCCCCATTCAATAAATTTAGACCATCCTCCCTTATTCTTTGTTTCATTTTTATAATATTCACTTGAAATTCAAAAATATATGAATAGAATTGGACGGAGTCAGTTAATATCAATATCATGGTAGAGAGAAAGAGAGAGAGATAGAAATAGAGATGTTAGGTTCCTTACCTACAATTGGTTTCTTCCTTTTTTCTTTTTACATGAATTGAATAGTAATAATAATGGACTCTTCCACTGTTATTGTTACTGAGGGATAACGATAAGCTTAAATGAAATTAAAAAATAAAATATTACCAAATTAATCATACATAAATATATTTCCTTTCCATGTTTTCCTTTCAAAGTAGAAAATTATTTTAAAAATCGTCAAAATATTTCAATTCACTATGTGCATACAAATGCAATAATAATAAAAAATGAAAAGAAAAAAAAACATATATCAAGACTTTTCGGATTTGCCAACTAAGTAGATAGTAATTAAAGATGATATAAACATCTTAAATAAGAAAATATGCCCTCTACACGATGTTACCTCAAAAACATAAAAATATACATTGTGTTTTGATGTCAGCTGTCGTTGGTTTTTATTTTTTTCCACTAAGAGGTGTTCTGAACATTGATTGGTTGACTTAGCTCTTCTTTAGCCTAGCTTAACAGGAGCTAATTATGATTCAACCAATCAACGTTCAGAACACTGATTAGAGGAAAAACAAGAACCATACAAAACTGACATCAAAATATATTGTATATTTTTGTATTCGTGGGTTAATCTCGTGGTACAATGTTCATGGAAGTAACACATTGAATGTTTTATTTACCTTTCTAACGCAGAAATATACCTTTCTTCAATTTTTCTCCTAAACAGTGCTGTGAAAGTTGATTGGTTGAATCAAAGTTAGCTATTGTTAAGCTGTGATCACTTTTCAACAGTTATTGAATATTAGTTCTATAATTGTGAAGAATTAGTCGATAATTCTCAAATCATCAACTGATTTGGGTGTTTTTTTTATTCTTTTTGTATGAAATACTGCATGATACAATAAAGATAACGACTTGAGAGGGAAAGCCTAATCTATATAAAGGAAAAATGCGAAACACTCAAAGCTAATCATTTACATATTACATACAAGGGTAGATTAATAAATCAGATAAAATTGAATGTAACAATAAACCTAGAACATAAAACACTTGATATCGTTGTTTAGCTGGATTTTAGAGTAAATTTCACGTTAATATTTTAACTAGTGTTCATTGGAAAGCTGTTCAACATGTCGTTCTGCCTTTTTTTTAAATAGAAAATAGTGGACTTCATGTTATGAAAAAGGGAAAAAATCATTAGGAGCCAGGTTGGGAGAGTATAGTGAACGGGAAAGCACTTTTATAGCGTAATTCTACCATTTGACCGTTACAATGAGCATTGTCGCGATGAAACAAGCAACCAAAATATTTGTAAATAATCCCACTTTGCTATTATTTCTTGATTCAACTCGTCCAAGAGTGAAGTGTAGAACTTTAAATTTATTGTATTCTCTTTTAAGAGGAAATCAATCCAAATTCTGCGTCCCAAGAAACACTTTGCATCCCCTAAAAAGTATCGGATTTATTAGGAACACTATAATCATAATCTAATAAGTTAATTTAGACGTACATATATCCATCAGATTTAATAAGAGGAGTAGAGAAGATCTATTTAATGGACTAATTATATTCGTACCCATATACAGGCCAAATCAGAAATTAATTATATCATCCAATAATAATGCATATATGCACTGAAAGTCCGTTATTGCTCTACTCGTGGGCTATCACAATCAATATATAAACTTTTTATTACTGAAAAGGGAATCAATTCATAAATTTCAATCTGGGTCTGAATTTCTACCGAGCAACAGTAGTATTTTTGATACTGGAATGGATATTATGTATTTCCAGTGTTATTTGTTGTGAAGGTATGTGTTATTTTTTTCTAGCTATTCATTTATTTAATATACATTTTGTTAGTTAATTAATAATAAATTTTGTTGTTAGCTCATAAGCTTATAAATTAACATAATATATCATAGATAATGATTTATTAAATTAATGAATCATTATCATTTACATATTTGGATGATTTACAATTAGATGCGTTCATGAAGATAATTGAATCACATACATTTTTTTAGACTGTCGTTTTCCATAGAGATGTCATTTCCCAATATTGTTGCTTTTTTTATCAAACAGGATTCCGTCTAATATTTACTCGGGCACTGCAATATGACTTGACTCTTTTGGCTATTAATCTTCAAACCAGATATATATTCAAATGCTTTAAGGACTCTGTTGATGCATTTCCAATCCGACTCAATTGATTTTTCATTCATTAAGATCGTCACATCATCTACAAATAATAGCTTGGTAACCTTTTTTTCACCTATTTTTGTTCCAACTAGATTTTTATCTATCATCTTTTGCAGGGAGCTGATCACTATAGATGAGATGGGCTGATATGATCCCCTTGGTGTGTGCCTCTCTGAATATATATTTCGGGTTTACTATCAATATATACAATAAAAATTATTCGCTCCTGTTCATCTATTTTTGATTGTATCCATAAAGACGGGAGGAAACCTCAAAATTAAATTTCTCTTCACAATGCCACATGCTCAAAGGATTCGAATGATTTTTTGGAAATCTAAACTTAACGACATTATCCCTTCTCCTACCTGACCTGAACCCGAAATGTATTTATGGAAGAATTTTATATAACACTGGTCTCAGTCTTTCTGTTAAGATCCCAGAGTATATTTTGTATTCTACCTCCAGGATTGTTACGGTTCTCCAGTTTTAAATGTTCTTATTTCTCTTCGAAAATAATGATATCCTTCAGCCCTTTGAGCTTTGTGTAACCCTTTTTTAAATAAGTTTTCGTTAAAAAGTTATGCTAAAATCCCTCACAACTCTGGCAGAGCTTGGTAGATCTCCAGTGAATCCCGAAAATCCAGGTTCTTTCTCTTTTTTTAACTTTGTTCTAACGTACTGCAATACTTTTTTCGTTGTTAGTATTTTTGAGAGCGTTTTTCTATCTTTTATGCCAATGTTTTTGTATATTTTTCTGATGAAACTCCGATTTCTTCAATGTATAATTCCTGAAAATAACCCTGCACGTATTTTTCAATTTTCTTTGAGCACAATTCCTCCTTCCCAACAACCTCTCAAGATTTCATTCTCGTTCTTCCTCTTTTTTTCTTCCTATCATACAAGTAAGTTATAATTTTTTATATTTATATATAATGAAGGCAACGTCGTGTCCTAAATGGGATCATTTTATTTTTTCTGTACATCAATTCTCCCATCTCCTGATACCACACAGTGTCTAATTTACCAGCTAGTTCCTAGCTATGTAGAAAAATATTCACGTCGGTCTCAATAGATAATCTTTCAAGCCAGCAAAAAGAAAAAGTGGTTTGATGAATACACAAAATATGGATTCACATGTATAAAGGAACTGATGTGAGTCAGCATTCTCAATGCATGATTTGCACTGCCAAGTGGAGTAATTCTAGTCTAGCACCTGCAAAACTGAAGGAACACTTCCTAAAGCTGCATGGAGATGGGGGAAAAAAAGAACACAACACTTGCTAAATTCAAGGTGAAGATATCTAAATTTGATGAAAAGGCTACTCTGCCTGTTTTTTGCTTTATACCCATCGACAAACCACTCCTCACAGCATCGTACGAAGTTGCCTACCTCATTGCAAAGTAGGGCAAACCACACACCATTGCTGAAACACTGGTAACACCAACCGCGTTGAAGATGGCGAATAGAATACTGTGAAAACCTGCTGAAGATAAGTTATCTCAAATTCCTCTTCCATAAGACACTATCAGCTGGAGAATAAATGACATGAGCAGTAACATCTTGGCTCAAGTAGTTGCAGATCTTATTTCAAGCCTTGTAAAATTCAGCCTCCAACTCGATGAGACCACTGACATTTCTTATCTAAGCCAGCTTGTCGTATTTCTGCGCTATATGAAAGATAACGTGATACAAGAAGATTGTCTATTTTGTAAGCCTCTTACAACAACAACCAGGGAAGTCGAGGTGAAGAAACTCCTGGATGACTTCTTGAGAGGCAACAATCTTTCATGGAATATGGTTTCTGCAGTTTGTTCGAATGGAGCTCCAGCCATGCTGGGACGACACTCTGGGCTTGAAGCGCTTGTGAAATCCGATGTATAACACATCATTGTTACGCCCTGTGTTCTGCACAGGCCTTCGTTGGCAATAAAAACCTTGCCTCTAAAAGTAGCGCAAGTATTAAAAGCTTTTGTTGAATGTGTGAACTACTTGCGAAAAAGTGCTATGAAGCACCGTATCTTCAAAGAGCTGTGTAAGGAAATGTATCTCGGAATTCGAGGTACTTCTGTTGAGCTGAAGCAAGTAATTACCATGCACTTAGAAGATCTTACAAAGTCTTTCGAGGTATATTTTCCCACTAAAGGGTAATATCCAGTAGGGGGTAGACATCCCTTCACGTTTAGTGTTGCGGCAGCAAACGAGAACAATGAATATCTCGATGAAATCATTGAACTTCAGCAAAGCCAACTTCAACGGCAACTCTTCAGAACAACAACACTGTCAACGTTTTGGTGTCCGGAAATCGTACCATAGACTCTTATTGTAAAAATCCCTGGATATACTCATATTGTTTGTAACAAGATATATATATTTTTTTTTTTAGAAGTCCTTATCGAGGATGGTGGACATAAAAACAAAGAAAATAAACAGACTCTATTGTGAAAACGAAATGAGAGTGGCACTTGCCAAGGTGAAGCCACACATTTCTGAACTTGTGTCTGAAAGGGAACAGCAAAAGACACATTAATTTGCAACTAATATTCAATGATGTAGTATTTTGGTGAAATTCATGTTTTGTTGGTCTTGTTCTTTGAAAATAGTGGTTCATTTTGTGCACTCATAAAATATATACCTATGTTCTCTTTGAAGAAGTCATATTTTATTTTTCACACCACGAAGGGGTTCGGTGAATGCACTGATGAAGCTTGAAGGGTCAGTACCTCCAATAAGGTTCAGAATCACTGATCTATATCCTTTTGAACCCATATATATCCTCCCTTGGAGCTTCCATCACATCCGTGTGCTTGAGTAGTTCATTATTTTGTTTTCCTATATGAAGATTTTGTTGTGCTTATAGTTGCCATCAAAAAAAGAATTGATCCGACAACGCATTTGATGAAATTATTTATAAATATATCTCTGACGATAGTACCTTGTCTGAAACATTCATGTGGTCTAATCTACTCTTGGTGACTTTATAGTTATATTTTTAGACAATGTAATATCTACAACATCATTCATACCATTGTTTTCCTTCCATGACACAAGACTTTTTGAATGCATGAAGTCATTTAGTGATGTGTTGTCTCTTCCGTAAATGTCAGATACATTCAAATCTTCCATGGCTATCACTTTCTCTTTCCCAGGAATTGCTCCTAACCTTTAATTACCGTGATAGTATTTATATGTTTCTTGAGAGAACATCCATTACAATAAGATAGAACTTTCTTATTATATCTTCTATTACCAAAATCTTCATATTTATACCTTGGTATGTAAATATTTATTTAGGGTATGTGTCTTTGGGGTTAAGATAGCTACTCCTCTAGCGAGGTATCCCTTGGTCGTTGTCTTCGCATCTGATTTGCATACTTGATAATTTATTGAGACCAATCATCATCTTTCTTCATTCGAGTATCGCATGAAAATACAATGTCTGGTAATTCCAAAACTTTCAAGTATTTAATTAAACTATATTTCTTCTTACAATCCGAGAAACTGTTGATGTTCATATGAATGATACGAAGTTTCTTCATGTTGTTATTTTTTTTTGTTTTTATGTGTTCGCTAAGTTACTTTAGCACCTTCTGTTTTTCTTTCAAATATTTTCCACAACTCTTCCCCATCCAGAATATCAACCTAACTTCGGAGTGACCTTCTTGTTTTCTTTATTTAAAAAAAACCCCTTAGTTTTGACTTCATTCTTTGTGAAGATATATCGTTATTATTCCTTTTAATCATTTTCATTATGTAGTTGATTTTTATGTAAAAGAAGAGGCCTTACGATGGATTTATTAAACTGAATGTGGAAACGAATCTGGTTTTATTTCTCCCGACTCGGAAGGTGTTTCAACGTAAAGGTTTGTTTCAGTATCATTTTCTTCTTGTGTCATTATCTGATTTGGTTATCTGATTTTGGATGTTGATGTTTCAATTTTCTCTTTAATTATCTTCCATAAACAGTAAATTCTACGAAAAGTCCAATAGTATCCTTTACATGGTTAGATAAAATAATTCCTCTAATTTCAGGGACCCTTATTTCGAAAGGTAAGGGCAAATTTTTGACTTTCATGCACTCTCTTGACTCGATCAGTGCTAAAAAAGTTTTTTCTAGTTTATCTATTATTATTGTTTGATTTTTGGAAGTATTTCACTTCGCAATATCCTTCTTACCGAAATAAATAGGAGTCTATATGGGAATCTAATAAATATGAAATCAAGGTTATCTGGGTTAAACTCTAGTACTTCTTGGGTTCATATAGTTGCCACATTTATAAAGACCATATCTATGGAAAACGACACTCTAAAAAATGCTTAAAACATAGGCAATAAAATAGAATCAATGTTTTCAACAATTAAAAAAAAATAAGCCCGAAATACTTGACAGAATCAAATATTGGATACAACGGTAGTACCAAGTATAACAGATATTATGAGATGTCTGACTTATAACGAAGAATGTGCCAAGAAATAGAATAAGACGGGCAATGATTGCGTAAATGTAAATGTAGGACATAGAAGATTGAAAATAGAGAAATGGGGAGTTGGTTTGGGTATAATAGATGTGATGCTTCATTGGAAAACTTCTTCTGTTCTCCTCGTAGAAGACAGCATTTCAGGTAAATTTTCTCAATAAAAAATCTGTAAGGAAAACTTCGTGTACACTAATAACTAAACGCCGTGGGAAAATTTATCCCCAGAAACGAAGATCAAGAAGGTATATTCGTGGATAATGGGAGCGAGTTGACCACTTCAAGGAAACACGATGGTCAAAATTCACTTATCTAAGGAGATACGAACTAATTGGCCCTTAATAATATAAGGTCAAAGCCATGGATGTGGTTATGAATGTTCCAAATCGTTCCATCCAAAGTAAATAGCGGTTTCAAGATCAAAATCCGGAAAAACTCCACATTTTACTGAGGACTGCAATGAAATAAAGAAAAATGAAAGAATATTTTGAAACAATATTGGATACTACACTCTAAACCAAACAAAGATACATACTAAATAAGGACTAGGTTTGAGTCTCTACTTCAGGCCAAAAATATTCCACCATGATTCTGCAGTAGTTGTAATATGATGTAGACATAAATTACTCCACGGCTTCTTGTCTGAAAGCCAAAATGTACATTTAAGGATTGCATCCACAGGAATTTTTGGTTTTTTCCCAAAACGAATAACACCTTTTTTAGAAAAGAAATCCTACTTTTTTGGCGGGGAGGTCATTTTTTTTCCATAGAAGTGATTTTTTTAAATTTCTCTATTCTGTGGACGTTTCTAAAGGGAGTAGCAAAGTGCCCTACAATAGTGTCAAAGAGGGCATCCCTGATACTTATATCTCAAGAAAAGTGGCCCAAGTTGGAATACAGGAATTCAACTTTAAGGATGTCCATTGCCGGAGCAAGGCTTAAGATTACACCACTTTTTGTTTTGTCAGTCTGCTGAGTTTATAACAATATATATTAATGTATGTGTATAACTGTTTATATCATTTTTTCAAACTAAACCACATTTTAATATGTGCTGCCGATTTGTCTTTTTTTTTCTTTACTACGTCTGATTAATTTATCAGAATATTGTTATCCTTCATAAGAAAATTATTTAGACTTGACGTTTAAGCAATGAAATTGATGTCTCTATTAAACCTTCTTTACTACTTAAAAAGTTAATTTCAAGAACGAAGAATCAACTTTTTGTTGAAAAAATTGATTCGTTTGATACGATACTATTTTTGGAGTTTTTTTTACTATTACTTACAAAACCAGAATCCAAGGATAGGAGAGGTAAATTTTTAAAGACTAAGACGGCTAACATAAAAAATTGAACCTGGATCACTTCGACAACTTATTAATATTTTAGCACATCTTTAAATGAGGTATTGTTCAAGACAAATATATGTCTGAGTATAAATTCTATCCAAAAAGTTTTCTTCCGTAATATCTACAAATTTAAAGTATGACAATCTTGGTTCCTTAAGACATAAACGAAATCTAGCTTATCTCGGTTAGACCTTCAACAGGTTTCATAATTGAAAATAAATAAATCAAAATTTTAGAAAGTCATTTTGAAATATTGAACGACCTTAATACTTTTAAATACTTTTTATTTCATTAGTAGATAAGTTATAAAACTTATTTATATTTTTGCTCTAGATTTTTATGCCAAAACTTGTTGAAAAATATAAATTAAATAAAAATAAAGTAATAAGTATTTATTTAATTTTTTTGAAAATTTGACAATACTTTTTAAGAAATTATCATGAATATTTTAATGAATACAATGATAATCCTATTGAAATTAATCTGCAAAATTGTAAACTGCTTATCCAATGTTGGACCTCTTTAACGATAAAAAATTAGAATTTTCGAGTGAAAATCGATTCATCCCTATCTTTTATTTCATCTCAATGGTTAACATTCTGAAATTAATTAATAATAAAGTAGGTTTTTCCGGCGTTGCCTGGGACATAAAGAAATTAAAATAAATTATAAACTATGAATTATGATTAATTATGAGTAGGATACTAAAATATAGGCATTATAAAGGCACTTTTCTTTCATGGCATGAGGAATTAGTTGATTATCATGGGTCATACGCCGAACTTGAAGTCTCTCAGCTGTTCCCCTGAGCATCAAGGTACCCTCCTAATATCCTAATATACATCATGAGATGTAGTCTGTGCAGGTCAAGTACTGGACCTCAAGGTTGTTTAAACTGGCCTCACCACCACATTTCTCAGTACCAAGAACCCCTTCCAATATGCTAGAATACACATTCGTTCAAGTGTTGTGGCATGTTGGTACCTGAGGCAGGTTAAATTCTTCTACCGCTGCTTCCCTGAGCATCAAAGAACCCTTATAATATCCAAAATACACTCCGATCCGCAGGTTGTACAGGTTAAATGCTAAAAAATGCTATTTTAAGGCCCCAAAAGATAAAAATAAATGTTGCCAAAATTGTTTCTGGGGCCATAAAAACCTAAATTAAAAATTTAAGGAAAATCCATCCATTGGTTCGGCCGTGATTGAAGGACATACACACACACAAGCATTCACATTTAATTAATAAACATATGAAAATAAATGAATCATTATTTTTTATTATTAAATTCCTAATTTATTTGAATCTATAAGAAAATAAAAATAAGATAATTTTATGAATTTATGAAAGGTCTCTCAACGCTTTTATAAGGAATTTAAAAAAGAAGACTTACTTATGTAGATGAAAGAAGATGGTTTGCCCTCAAAAGTGGGAATCCTCTAGAATATTGACCCTAAAAAATATTATAAAACTATAAATAAATATTACTTTCTAAAAATAAGCGTAATCATAACAAATATGTTAACAATTTATTAAAAAGATGATGAAAACATATGTTTTTAATCCTACGTTATTTTTTCGTAATAATTATTCAACCCAGAGATAGGAATACCCTCCTTGTAATATCTTGTGTGAATCATGTATTTGATCCACTTTCTACATAAATTCATAATATATCATTTATGTGCTTTTTTTATCCAAATTAATGGATGGTTCTTCATCGTTTTTGAGTTATTAACAAATTACAAGGATCATTATTAAAGTTTCAAAAGATGCTATTTATGCATTTATATTAATTATTTATTTATCGCCACGATGAATATGAAAAAGAGAGCTGTAAGAGAAGGAGGATATGTCTGATTCTGTCTAGAAAATGTTTTGGAGACTAATATTTTCGAAATGATCCTTTTTATATAGTATAATGTACATAAAATATATTGAGGCTTTTTAATTTCTCTGCAGAGAAAAAGAAATTAAAATTCCCCACAATAGCATATCCTTATGAAGATTATAAACCCTTCTTCATGATATTTATTTTTGAACACATTTCTACATGCTTTGTGTGACATTATAATAAACATACTTTAAAAGAAAATGAAAAAATAATCGTTGAGTTTCTTAAAAAGGATTCAACCGCAAGGATTATATGGAATATGTATTTACCACAAAGTTGGAGACGTAAATAAATACTTCTACCCGGTGCATGTAAAATAATAATAAAGTCTTCAGTTGGACATAGCACATTCCAATGAGTTCTACCAATGTCTGGAGTGGACCATGGGCCAATCACATAACCTTGTGTAGGGAAAAGTGAATTTTCTATTTTTTTTTAAATTGAAAGGCAGAACATAAATGACTTTGTACAACGTTAAAACCTTTTTGTTTCATCAGCATCAGAGAATATACGTAAAGTCACGGACTTTTATTAATATATCGTTCACAAAGACAACATTTTTGAACTGAAATAAACAATTGTTTTATTAAACAAACTTGCATAGAGGAAGTGTTTCAACCTGGAATTGCTACAAATATTATATATAACATTTTTTTATAAGTCAATTAAAAAAAAAATACCAAAACCAAAACTTTAATTGAACATTTTATCAATTAATTTAAGGAGTCATCTATTTGACAAAGTATGTATATGTAATATATATATTATATAACGTAAATATTTAATTAAGAAAGAGAGATAGGATCGAAAGGATGAATGATGATTATTTGATTAATAATATTAATATTATAGTAGACATTTTCATTTTTTCACTGAATATTATGAATTAATTTGCCTTATATAATAATAGAATGTTTATTATGTGTCTTTGAAGAGGTGATTCTAAGATATTCATTAGTACATGTACTTTTTTTTAATATTTTATTTTAAATTATGAAATCATAGTATTTGGTATATTTTTTGAATAAATGATGAGACAAAAATACATTTAAAAACTAATTAATAACACGGCAATTTTTTAATGTATATATGTATATGCCAGAAAATTTATGATTTTTTATAGGCGCAGCTTCGTTTTGCCTATGATTTTATATATAAAATTATTTTATTAAGTATTTTTACACAACCTATAATTTCAGAAAATTTTATTAAGTGTTTCTAAATGGGGTGTCGTATTTATATGTAAAATAATAGTAATCTAATACCCCTTTAACAAAATGATGGGGGATATCCTCTGACAAAAAATACTTTCAAGGATTCACTTCATAAAATGTAATTTTCTACTCAAACATTTCAATGATTATTACATAAAAATTAATAGTATATTAAAAAAAATTAGTAAAATAATAATTTTAGACCTAAGCTTTCTAGAAAATTCAGATTTAATTAGGTCAGCAAGATGAACAAGTATGAAAGCAGTACACTAGCACAGCTTAGTCTGAATGTGAAGAGTTAATTTTAATTTCTTTTTTTACATTTATCACAGATGGAATGTATTTTTTCCACTACACTACTAATTATGCTATTATTAGATAAAGAACAATTAATTAAAAATACTCAGTGATGAAATGAAAATGGCATGGACACAATACTGTCTCATATAATATTAATATTATTAATAAATTAATCACCATTCATCCCTTTGATTCTCTATTTATCTTTCTTTATTAATTTTGTATAAAAATATACGTTATATACATATATTATACATCCTTTCGCAAAAAGATGACTCCTAACTTTAATGGATAAAATTTTCAATCTAAACTTTATTTATGGTAATTGTTTTGTCATTTACTTGTAGAAAAATGTTAAAGGTAATATTTGTAGCAATTCCAAGTTGAAACACTTCCTCTATGCAATACTTCAGTTCAAGAATGTGGTCAACAAAAATTCATATTAGAAATGGCTTAGGCTATGAAATACACCCAAATCTGTCGTCATGTTAAAGTTCTTAGTTTGTCTAATTAGCATTTAATCATTGACAACACAACGTCAGATTTCAGCAAAGACTTAACTTATATGCTTGTGTCCTGTAATATCCCTTTTTTATTATTATTGTGGAATACAATTTTATAAGCTTTATACAGAAGTCCCTTCTTGAGATACTGTTACCCAATCATTGCAGGTAGAAAGTCGGATGGATTGTATTCTTTAAAATAAATGAAGAAATTAGTGGAAGGGATATTTTTTTGACAAAGGACGAGACTTTGGATTCTTTATGATTGCTGTATTGATGGGGCCCCTGGATTGAGTTTTCTTAAGAAGACAACAAATAGTAAGACGATTGAGGAAGTAGATATTAATAGTCTTCAAAGCACATTGGTTCCAAGTTTCATAATGGACAAATGAAGAATTTGTCTTAAACTCTGGTGCCAGGAAACGAAATTGCATTTATTATTGTCAAATTTCCTTACCTCCATTACCTATCACAATATGTAGTTTTGTCTAAGATTATGAAATAAAATAAAAATGCAGAATACATCAAGTTGCATCCGGAATAAATAATAATGATGGTAGTTTTCTTAATTATATAAAGTTCCAATTATAAACTGTGATTCATAAATAGTATTCAATATTATGTTCACAAAGAGAACATATATGAGCCGTGACTCCATTCGACCAATTAAATAAACATTAAGAAATATATATCAAATGTAAACCTTTTAAAAAGTTTGATTAATTAAATAGAATTATCATCCTAGTCAAAATTAAAAAACAAAGAAAAGAGTTGACATTTTGTAATTACGTATGAGTGTACTAATGAAAAATATAGAATAACGCTGATAATTTCTTTTGGGGTGTCATCTTCTATATTAGTAAAACACAGTTTATCTGTTTACCAACGCCGAACAAGTTTGGTTATATAAAGGGGACCTTATTCTATATCCAAAACACAAAAAATGTGCTTTTAGGAGTTCAAGGACGGAGTTGAGACATACATCAAAAATTGACTGGCATCTCAAAAACGTTTTCTAAATTTATTCAAAATCTAAAATGTTATGGCAAAAAAAAGAAATAGGTAAAAATTGTAGCTTCATTTGCTTTTTTTTTTTTTTTTTTAAAGTAAAAAAATGTATTTCCAATGAAATATTGGATTTGCAGATAAAATAAACCTTGTAGGAATTAGTTGTTAATTCGTTTGTAAATAAATTCAACTATAAAAACTTTCTGGAAAAATAATTATTTTAATTTTTTCCTTCATTATAAGTCAATTGGATCTAGGAGACTGAAATTTTGCAAGGGTACCTCTTTGAACCTGGTCAGGCTAATCGGGAAGTGCCAATTTGGTAGGGGGTCAAATAAGGGGCTTATTCAATAACCAAATACACTTCTTTTTTTTAAAGTAAAAAAATGTATTTCCAATGAAATATTGGATTTACAGATAAAATAAACTTTGTAGAAATTTGTTGTTAATTGCTTTGTAAATAAATTTAACGCATAAAAACTTTCTGAAAAAAAATAAATTTAATTTTTTTTCTTCATTATAAGTCAGTTGGATCTAGGAGACTGAAATTTTGCAAGGGTACCTCTTTGAACCTGGTCAGGCTAATCGAGAAGTGCCAATTTGGGAGGGGGTCAAATAAGGGGCTTATTCAATACCCAAAACACAAAAACTGATTTTTGGAGCTAAAGGAGACTAGAGAGAGGGTTGAGTTATATATTAAAAAGTGATTGGTGTCTCAAAAAACAACTATACGAATAACTAATTTTCTAAATTGATTCAAAAACAATGGAGTTATGTTTAAGAAAAGAAATCGGATAAAATTGCAATTTCGTTTTTTTCAGGTGCAAAAGAAATGAACTTCCAATAAAATATTGGATTCATATATAAAATATAGTTTGTATAAATTTGTCAAGAAATTCGTTTGCATATAAATTTGACAAATAAAAATTAATTCTCAACTGAAATATCTTTCATTTTCTGAATGATTCTTCCATTTTTTTTTTTTTTTTTTTTAATCAAACGGTAATTTTCAATATCCAAATCATTTTAATACATAATTTTTGCAATATTTGAAAATATGAAGCAGTTATTTAGGCTTATTTTTTCGGCGACATTATTCTCCATAACTTTTGGATTTGCAAGTATGAAAAAAATATTAATAGTTTTGTCTCTTTAGAATGACAATAAATTTTGTTCACTACTTTTTTTACCAAATTTATTAAAAAAAAAAAATTTTTTTTCTATATAAATTTCAATTTTT
Organism: Lepeophtheirus salmonis; assembly: GCF_016086655.4. Taxonomy (NCBI): domain Eukaryota; kingdom Metazoa; phylum Arthropoda; class Copepoda; order Siphonostomatoida; family Caligidae; genus Lepeophtheirus; species Lepeophtheirus salmonis. Next base: position 17,822,187 of record NC_052136.2, on the reverse strand, counting down.
TAATTTTTCGACAAAAAAATGGATTTTTATGTAAGCCCATTTTTTTCATGCATATATGTTGCTTTTTTTATTTGAAGTTTATAACACTCTATATATACTTTTTAATTAATAATAATGCATAAATTATAATGCTCGCCATCACCGAGGGCGTCTAAACATTAAGAAGAAAAAATATTGACCATTTTCAGTATGGTTAGCCAGAACAATGCATCCAAATAAAAAAATAATACTTCAAGGCTCTGAAATTAGGAAATACATATGTCACAGCTCCGCGTTGGGTGCGTTCAATATCCTCAAATAGTCGTGCTAATTCGCAGAAAGTGCTCAAACACAACTCGTAGAAACTTAAGATAAATTAATACAACTTAAAGTATATTTCATACATTTGAATAGTTTGAATAATAATTCACTTAGCCATACATAAAGTATCAACTACTTTTTTTAAAATCGGTGCAGAATGTTTTTGTGATTGTCTCAATAATATCAATGGAGACATCATTTAGCAAATATTTCAATTTGGACGCCGCCTTCTTAACATTTAGGAAAACACTGAGCTCAAAATTTTGATACCAACACATCTCTACTAATTGCAAATTATTGAACACTATAAAAAAGACTCTTTGCAAAATTAAATCAAAACTTAGATTCTAGAAATTAAGAATTATTTAATTAGAATATATCATCTCATCAATAAAATAAATCACTATAAAATAAATAGGTAATATTTATACAAGATAGAAGAATTTAAATACTTACGCGTACATTTTGTTACTTATATATGCCGTTAATTCATCCAATCAATTAATTAGACATGACAGCGAATGAAATCTAAGCCAAATTAATTGTATAGCAATATAATTCAATTAACTTTGATCTAGAAAAGAGATTTATTTTATTGGCCGAGAGTTAGTAACAGGTAATATTAATCATTTATTCTTCAAAAAAGATTTTTTGTAATATTTTTTTAACTTTTCTTACTCAATTTATATTTTTTAAATTGCTTCAACTGTTCCAGTAGTATTTAAATATAATTTGTTGAAAAACAAGGGAATGATATTATTCCTTTGAGGAGTTTATATAGAAATTAAAAAAATCGCCTTGACTAAACAATTTGCAAAGGCATAATAAAGTATGAGAAAACTATACAAAGTTATCCACCAAGGCTATAGCTTTTTGTTTAAACTAGATTTAAAAAATGGTACATGGGAAGAAGAATTTTCACAATGCTATCTGTCTGAGTAAAAGTAAACAATGTTCCTGCCCCATTTTCAATTTATTTTTTTAATTTGTCTTTTATAAAAAAAAAATTAAGCTACAAATTTTGAAAAAGGTGTTTTATCTCAAATTTGGCGTTAATGTAAAAAAAAAAAACATACTTTCAGAATAGTTGCAACCCTACCTCTAATATAAAAATATTTGCTCCCCCTCCCTTGCAAAGACATTCTGGTGATGTACTCGTTATACAGATTCAAACAATAGCCGACACTGGGTGTTATGTTGTGCAATGTTTTGGCGTCTATAAGTTGATTCTCAGTGATTTTGCTTTAAATTATTCTTAGGATATTTTTTCCTCAAGATATTTCGCCTTAATATATAAATAAATTAAATTTTTACGTTGTTTTTGATTATGTTTGGTTCAAATTGATGCTCCTTTTGAATTTTTTAAATCAAAATACTGAATATTTATTATTATAAAATGCATTGAAATGCCTGTTTTCTGTTGAAATAATGATAGAATCATTCTCTTACCTCATGTCCTGCTTGTTCGTAGATCATAAGTCTTTTTTAGTATGAATAATCCATTATGTGTAATAATAATTACTAACGGAGAAGTGATTAGCAATTCTTACATTTGAATCGTTGCCATGTTTATTTATTTTCTTATTATTCTAATTTTATTACAAACTTTGTCTTTGGTTCGAACTCATTACATTTTGTTGGTGTATGCATTCAAATTTTGGGGCATGATCCCATCATTTTTCCAAGGGGAAACAACCATTTGATACCTTTTATAGTAATATATGTTTCATATTTTTATTCAAAAAATCCATGGGAACATCAATTTTAATCAAAAATAACAAAAACGAGGTATAAATCTCATTTATTCATATATTAAGGCAACATATCCTCGAGGCAAAATTGTTTTAAGGCCAAATGTCCAATGGCAAAATAGTTTAAGGCAAGCGCTGTCTTAATTATGAGTAAAACACTCTTAAGACAATTCAGCCTAACCTAAAAAAGTTTGCAACTGTCCTTGGTCTCCCCTACGATAACTTAATTGTGGATATGGGTCAATCAATAAAGTTTGCCTCATATCCATTAGGATAATGAGAATAAAAAAAGGATGAATTCAATTTTAATTAATTAAATATAATGGATTGGATTGAGATTAAATAAGACTCCTAGGACCCAACCATTTATTCCATCGTTTATTTGTTAAAGAATTTTATGTTCTGATATAAAATGCAACAAAATGTAAAAGACAATCTTCATTAAAGTTATTTGAAAACAAATGAAAGAGTAAACTTTCCTTTGAATGCTGTTATTTTTAGTATTATTTTATATTTTGTAAAAAGAGGTATAAGAAACAGCTTTATCAATTAAAAGGTCTTGCAAATCCCAAGATTTTATTGGCAAAAACAAATGATTAATTCTACATGGTTCTACCACTTATATTGATTAAGAATATAAAAATAAGTGAAGACATCATATTTCAAGATATATAGTTAATTGCAATATTCTAATCGATTTTTACAAATTATAATCCATCATTGACACGAAAATTAATCAGCTTTTAGCATGTATTTTTTAGTTGTGGATAGTAGTATTCTCCTTCACGATGATCGACATCCAGAAGGATGAAATCACTTGAAAGCGCTTTGTGATGAGATATTTTTTTTTTTTGTATGTAATAACATTGGATTACAAATAGTCATGTAATTTTTTTTTAAGTTTAGCTACAAATAAATGTCAGAGTATCAAGATATTTTCTAGGCAGAGAGAGAAGGAGAGGGCAAAAAAAATTATATCTAGGTCGTGCAAGTGAAAGGAGTAAGAATGATATTGTTCCGTGTCCTTAATCCTTGATTGAACATGGGTTTTTTCCCGTCATAGTAAAATGGAGTTGCATCCAGGGCTGTATGTAAAAAAAAAAAAATCATTAAATGAAATAAAGATATAATTTATCAAACAGACCACTAAAAAAATTATCCTTTCCGAAAAGGTCATTTTAAAATATAGAATTATTTTCAATAAAATATGTCATTCTCTAAATGTGTTTTTCTATTTTTTTTTTTGTTTTTTCATTTGAAAAAGTTACTCGAAAATATTTATTTTACCAACAAAAAACAATATTTGAGTTGAAAAGTATGGAATATCAGTCGAGAAATTCAAAAAAAAAACCTAAACCCCACTCAAAAAAAAAAAAGAAGAAAAATCCTAGCGACAGACAGACCTGGTTGCACCAATTTTGTATCTGATCAGACTCTCAAACAGCAATTGGAGCATTGTCGTCGATAGAGACAAAGAGTTATCTTGTCCGAGATTCGAAAAATCTTTTGAGGTCGTTAGATAGTGAGGTCCTTCTCTCCCTCTGCTGGGTAAGAGGTCACAGTAATGTCACTGAAAATGAGGTGGCTGATATGTTAGCCAAAGCTGGAGCTCTGGATCAACCTCCTATCCAAATTGTTGGACTCCCGTGGTCATATCTTAGGGAGAAGGTATCTGCCCATTACATCGACAAATGGCAGACACTTTGATCGAACCTTGACTATTGCTGTCAAAGCCGTGCGATGCTCCAAAGAGTTATACATGGGAGGTGTTAGCATCTCTTGGATTTTTTGAAAGGAAATCTGAGCTCCTTGGTTCAGTTTATCACTGGACATTGTCTCTTACGCCAATACTATCATCTCATGCACCATGAAGTCAGCCCAATATGTCGTGGGTGTGGTTTAAGGGATGAAGAACCATTTCATTTGGTTTATAAATGCCCTAAATTTATGATTGAGAGGACACAGCTTTTAGACAATATTCAGCCTTTTCAAGGAGATTCTGTCTCCAGCCTCTCCAGTTTTTAATGAATTCTGATATCGGTGGCTGGCTGAACAATACACCATCCCTAGAACTCGTTCAGGACAGATTGCAGTAGGATACCTAATCCGGCAAACTATTGCGAGGGCATCAAAAGTGAAAGTTATTTTACATGTGCCCCTACTGATTGTAAATTTTATTTGAAGTGTAGCAATAAATATTTTATTATTAAAAAAAATATATATATACACTAGCTAAGGGTTACCCGGCGTTGCTCGGGCTAAGGAAGGAGAGGGAAATCACATTGAAAAATGTCCAAATTAATTGAGAAAATTAAAAAATATTCACAAAATAGTTCTATATACTACATATACTAATAGTTATGATATGAATGTTTCGTTGTTGTTGAAAAAGATCCTGATAATTCTTCCAATTATAATTCTCTTGGATTCTTCACTCTATATCAATCCGGTTAAGTAGTGTAATCCACAAAGTCTCATCATAGCAAAGCTTTCTGTACTATTTATAGCATTTATTGGAATTGTAAGAGAAAAACATTCCTATCAATATTTTTTTCATACTTGCAAAAACAAAAAAGTTATGAAAAATAATGTTGTTGAAAAAAATAACACTTGATAACTAGATCATTTTTGCAAAAATTGCAAAAATTATGTAATAAAATGTTCCGGAAATTAAAAATGCTCTAATTAAGATGCTGAGTCGGCATTTTATTTTGCAAAAAGCATCGTCTTATGTCATTTTTTCCTTAAGAAACTGAAAATTGAGATTGGATGAAAAAATGGAAAAATAGAGAAAAAATAAAAAAAAATGAAAAATTATTTGGAAAATGAAAGATATTTCAGTTAAATATCAAACTCATATACAAACAAATGTCCAGACAAATTTCTAAAAACTTTATTCCATTTACTAATCCCATATTCCATTGAAAATTATAAACAAAATTACAATTTTTTTCCGATTTATTTTTTAGCCCATAACTTTTTTGATTATGAATTAATTTAAAAAACGTAGTAATTCGTGTAGTTTCTTTCGAAACGCCAATCACTTATTGAGAAATAACTCAACTCCCTGTCTAGTCTCCTTGAGCTGCAAAAACGGTTTTTGGGTTTGGGTATAGCATAAGCCTCACTTTTATGACCTCCTCAAAAATCGACACCCCGGTTTTAATCTCTCCCAGCTCAAAAGAGGCATCCATGCAAACTATCATCCTCCTAGGTAAAATCATATGGAAACGTATAAAGGACATCTACAGATACACACAATCTCTCTTTATATATATATACAGACTGTTGTTGTTTTTTCGAAATTCACATAAATTAATTTTAAAATTGGTTGTTTAGGAATTGAATGTTTAATTAGGTCAATTTCTGTCTTTTCATTCATATTTTCAATTATACTTTTGCAAGCAATTAATGATACGAATGAGGACCTATCTTTAAAGCTATTTTTAGCAGTCAAGTAGGCATGATTGGTCTATTAACATGTGAATACATTTTGTATTTATCCAATAAAGCGTTTCACGTAACGTCATCTTTCTCGACGTCGGCCATCTCTGACATTTAAATAACCAAATTTTATTAATATTTTGTAAGTTAAAACTTCGGAGTTATAACTCGACGCTTGAGACTTGCCAACATCGTCTAATTCAATTTTTATTATTGAAGTGTCCTTTATATTTATATATTACAGGTTGGAGATTTTAAATCCGGAAAATTTAAATGAAATGTATATTACAATTTATTTTTTTAAATTAATTAAGCAGTTCATAAACTTTTTTGCTATTTTACATCACAGGTCCATAGTGACGTAAATCAATCAAACCAATCACCTCCACTTTAAACCATAGCCTCCAACCTGCCTCTAAACCTTGGACAGGCATTGATGAGGAACTCTTTTATCCATGTTGGTAACAGCCTCAAGAATGGAAGCTTGCAAGGATTCAATAGTCTTATGAGTAGGTTTATTGGACTCTCTCTCCAAGACATCCCACAAATAGTAAGTCAAGGGGTTCAGATCCTTAGAGCTAGGAGGCCATATTTCCTTTCTAAAAAAATGTAATTGTTGGTTTTTCCAGAAAAATCCGGTTTCAATTACTCGACTTATACAAACTGCAAAAATTTAAATTCAAGCATGACACTGGATCTGTTAACATCAATTCAAGCACTCTAGCATTATTTTCTATGCAGTTATTTGTGTCCTTGGACGTGCACCCGGCATAAAGCACAAAAAAATAACTGCAGGGCGTTCGTATTTGGAGGATATCTCAAAGATTTTGTCAGTAGAGTCTAATAAACACACTTTTATAGATTTAGATCCTAGGGGTTCCAAGATATGGAGGTCTAAACTTGTACTGGATTTAAAATCCCCCCTCTATAGTGTATATATTGAATATTGACGAAGGAATCAGAATTGAGGAATGACTTGTACTGGACAAATCTATTAGCCAAACGGCGAAATGAAAGTCACGTGATTAATATTTGTACAAGTTAATGGTCATAATTGACCTTTTTTGTCCCTAGAAGCGTTGAACATTACTGCATATCTAAACCGAATTAACAAGGTAAATTTTCCAAAAGGAAGGAAAAATTACATAATAACATAATGGAAAATGTAAGTTAAATGATAAAATTTTAAATATATGTGCTATCATAAAAAGGCAACATCGTGTGTGTTAAAAAGATATATTCAGGAACAAGTATCAAATCAGAGGCTTCAAATCAACTCTGCATAAATTCTTCTTACATCTATTGTTGTTTGCAATCAATGAAATTTCAGCAGTTTCGTATTGAATATCGAACGTGTAAAATGTGAAAATAAATTACTTATAATCACCTTAGTTACATATACGTCACATACATAAATTATAATTAATTTATTAAATTGTTCATAAATATCATGAAAAATATTATTTGTTCCTTTATCGTGAATAAGTTATTTGATAAGAATGTTTTGTATTATTTTTTTTTCGTTTGAAGCAGTTTGAACGATATTCTACCTTATGTTTTAAATATTTCTTGTTTTTGTTGTAAGGAGATATTTAGGCGTTATTTCACTAACATGAAAATGATTCCAGTATTCTGCAGTTCTGTATTAATTAATTAATTATTATTCTACTCTTTCCCCTTATTTTTTTTTTGAATCAATGGCGTTCTACTCTAGAATGGCATACTCAGTAAATTGTCCTTACTCCCTTGCCTAATCCCTCCCCCCATTACGATAAATAACAGTTAAGAAACTGAACTGAAAACATGTTTAACATTACATTTTCTACTTCTAAATTTATTCATTATCAAAAATATTAGTTGGAGAACAGAATAGTATAGTTTATAGACTATCAAGGGTATATTTACTCTAAATAAATGGCTTATTATCAAATTAAACATGTTGTATACAGAATAACACATCACTCCCTTCCTTCGTTTATTTATATCCATCGCTGGGGAGGATATACAATTATAGGAACCTCGATCTAACTAACTTCAGAATTTCTTAATAAAACAGAAACTAATGAAGTGCCATCCCAAAAAAATGGATTTACATAGAAAGTAAAATATGATATGCACAAGATATTACAAGGATATTTTAGTCTTTGGGTTAGATAAAACCCCCAGGGAAGTAACGAATAAATAATATATATTGATATTATTATTTAAAAAATACTATAGGGCTCTGCAATGATAAAAGGATTAGCAATTATGGGAATAGAGTACTCCAGTTTAAAAATAAATATCCTTTATTTAAAATCTAGTTACGCCCTTTTCTAACAGTTGATTGATTGAATTCGAATTAGCTTCTTTTAATTGTAAAAAATCCCTTACAAATATTTAATGTAGAATGGTACGATCAATTTTGAAAAGTTTGAAACCAGAAGTTAATTTTGGATATTTCTCTCTTACTCTTTTTAAAGAATAGATTGAAAGATAGAATTAAAGTCACATCTTGTTACAAGTTTGTAAGTAGGTTTTCTTTGCTATTGTTTGTTTTTTCGGGGGTATTTTTTGCACAAAAGCATAATGATTTAATGGATACAAATAATTATTAGTGATCATTGGATAAAGCCATAAAAAGTATTCTTCCTTTTGAAATGGAATAAAAGTTTTTTTATAATCCAGTTAACAATTTTTTAATGGTTTAATCATTTTAAGGGAGTGAACCTTATGAGTTCGATGTACGTACATACAAGGATTGGCAAATTTGATTCACGTATCTCTAAAGTCATCAATATATAATAGAGTTGATTTATGGGAGGCTTATATATTAAGTATTTTTATACATTTAATGCATGAATATTGCATATTTCATGCATGCAGAATACATAAATGCACCCTATTTGTAGATCCATACGAACTTGACATGAATTTAGAAATGACAATGTTAGAAATATTCATTGACAATGTAATTTATCATATTTCCATTCGTACATTCTAAGCAGTTGAACGTCTACGCTACCAACAAAGTCGAAACATTGGAGCAGAACAAGGGTTATTTCAAATAGGTTAATTTGGATCCAGAGGAGTTCAAAGAAAACAATCCATGCCAATCCTCTCAAGTCCATGAGCCCCCATGCAAGAAATCTCGGGGTTTCACACAAGACTGTAATAAAATATATGTTGTATCTTATATAAGGAGATGGTGCAAATTATATTTGTTACATCCAAGAACGCCTAATCTAATTACAACATTCGTCATTTTAATATTACTAACTATTAAGTGACATACACTTATAACTCTCCAACAAATAAACTCCCTCACTTTATGCTTAGATGTTCTCTTTTTAAGAATTAAAGAATCATTTGGAAAATAAACAGTCTTCAGATTACCAAATAGAAAAAAAAACAACATGCGTTTAGCTCATATTTTATAAAGCTCTAAACAAATTGACCCTCTAACGAATATTCCATGATTGCATTATCCTCATCTCAAGTCCCGTAAATTCATCTTTTGCATGAAGGTTTTCTTACTCTCCTTTTTTGTTGTAACTCGTACAATTTGCTTGTTCAAGTTACAACTAGTTCACAACATAAATATATATGTATATACTTGTTTTTATCTTAAAATGCATTATTTAGTTACAACATTGGTAACTAACAGCTATTAATTGATACTATCATTTTATTTTGATCTATTAAAATTATATAATTATTATGTATTTATAAATAATATAACTGTGATCATTTAACCTATACAATGTGCCACAGAGTACTTATATTTTAGTAATTTGTAATGATATAGTCAAAAACTACGGTATTAATATATTAATCATCCATGGAATATTCAATTATTGCATTATCCTTATCCCAAGTAGAAAGTTACAAAAACTAGTAAAAAGAGAAGAATAATCATAATTAACAAAGAAATATATCAGTGGACTCCTTGCAGCCTACTTTTCTAAATATTTTGATCTACTTCTTCCCTTCATCATAACCATAAAGGTAGGATCATCACTATTCACGAGTATAAATGACCTTGAAGTACAAGTTGCCACAAAATTGCAACTTGTACACAACATATACATATAATAATAAAAAGGATTTAAATTCCTCAAAAGCCAAACATAGTTTTCTTTTCCTAATTAATTATCATTACTTACAGAGGGGTTTTTCCTCATTTCATTAGTTTGTTCTTTGTGAAGATATAGCCCAATAAAGGCAAGGCAATATTAGTTTGTGTGTATGTAAATAGTTTTTGTTGTTGTTGGTCTTTTATAACCTCTTTTGAAGAGGGTCTTTTCCCCCTCCCTCTTATAATACTCACTTGAAAGGCATTTATTTCAATTTTATTATAAACTCAACAATGCATGTGAAATGAAGGGAATTTTTTTCGTCTATCACCCTCCACATTGTTCTTGCTTTATATTTATATTTTATTACTTGGATAGAGGTTATTGTATGTATTGTATATCTATTGAATTGTCTATTCATCTATTCATTTTGACTAAAGAAATTAATTTCTATTAATAAGCTACGCAGAGACAACATAATGTCCCTCTGTACGATCCAATGAGTTTTATTTCTACAAAGAACACACAATTTTTAGGACTACTAATTACTTAAAGAATGAAACGTCATTATATTTATTATATCTCACAACCTTTTCTCAAAAAAAAAAAAAAATACCAGAAAAAATACTTCATAATCTAATAGTTAAATTGATTGTGGTTCTTCAACACAAAAACAATCTTGAAAAGGGAACATTCCTACAATCTATTTTTACGGGATATATTTATACATTCAACTTTTTTATATCTTAATTATTATACTAATCAAGTTAAGAAATTGAAGTCGACATTTGTCGACTTTGTATTCCATATACTAAGCCCAAAGGATAATCAAAAGAGTTGTAAATTTGTGTAATTCAAAATTTGTAGTTATAGTCGAAATTCCTCCGAAGAAATAATTAAATAACTTGTATATATATATATGACTCCGTTACTTTTGTTTTAACACGCAATCTTTTCTCTAAAAAGAATGAGGGAAATGAGACCCAAAATAGGTTTTTAGTTAGCCAAAGCTTCCCAACTTTGGATTTATTATACAATGATAGTAGAAAATTGTTCACAGCTTAACAAGACCTAATACAAATTCAACCAATCAACGTTCATATATTAGTGACATAAAGAGTTCAGCCAACTCAAAGAATTTTTTGTCTGTTGTTGCTTCAACTAATCTTTGATTGGCCAACCATCTCATTTTAAATCTTATGCTATTTTTTGTTTATATACTATGTGTGTATATTATAATAAAAAAGACTTTTAGCCATTTTAAAAATGGTATTTCCTTGATTAATTAGGTAAAAATAGACGCAAAGACTGTATTGTATATATAATATTAAGTATTATATTTCAGTAGGATTGAGCCTTTTGTGTTTCCATGTGTTTAATGTATACTATAAAAGTCATTATCGAAGCAAAAAGTTATTTTGAAACATCTGCACTTAGATTTTATCATAACCTACTTTTATTTATGTGTGTGTGTGTCTTTCTTGCACACTTATGTAGACACTTATTTTTAGAAAAAGGCATTCATAAGAATTTCAAAAGGATACATAATGTATCAATATATTATGTGATGAGAAGCTCATTATAGTGATGATAATGGAACCACAGAAATAAAATATCTATTTTGCAAGTAAGAAATTGTCATCCCCATGGATGCAATTCCTTGTGGAGCATAAAATAATATACCCTAATCCAAAATGATAGTATTTAAATTCATATAAAGACATAATATATATTACATTTTGTCAAGACTAAATAACCACAAACATTAATTTAGGACAATCACCCTAATGCACCTTCTAAATCCGTACTTGGGCCAGCCATTAGTTTTTTTTTTTAGGAAACACCATTTTTTTTTATCATTTACGTCATTTTTATATCCCTCAACAGTCACAGCTTATACAAAGTGAGAGCAAGAATTATGGTGTTACAGAATTTAGAGCCTTGTTCACATCAAATACATGTAATGAATGGCTGTTATAAATAGGAGAGCCTTCAAAACTAAAAATAGCATTAAATTACACTGTTCAACAGCAAAAATGTTACAAGAACAGCATTTTTCTCAACTTAGTAGAGTTTGATCCCCTCGTTGCAAATATAGCCTTATTTCTTCTCTGCAAGCTTCATGGCCTTCAGAAAAAGGCTATATTTATTTTTATTTTTTTATGGATCAAAGCTTTGTTAAACACTTTTTGCTGAAGATTATGTAAATATGTATATATTACAAAGCCTAATGTTAAAAAAGAATAAAACCATTTTTAAAATGTAGTTATGAGGCTTATAACTCGTTTTATGTTTGTTCAAAGTTGAAAATAGGTGATTTTTATTCAGAGGATTATAGCTTCAAGACGAATATATTCCGAAAGTTTAAAAGTTCAGAATTTCATATCTGAAAATCTGAACTTTCATTTAAAAAAAGAGCTTCCCAAAAAACTCTCTGTATTGTCGTCAATTCGAATCCCTCCATCACTAAGGGATTTTGTATCCATGGAGCTTGAAATTAGCATGCATGAGTGATATAACTCAAACTAGTGAATTTTAGAGTCAATTTAAAATTATAAATTTATTTTCTGAGTTGAATCTTGTATCTTAGACCTATTAAAAAAACACTTTTGGAGTTTTTTTTTAGGTTTCCCTATTTCTATCATGTTTTGACATGTGAGAAGAAAGAAAATCATTTCTGGGGGTTCTGAATACACCCTAGACCCTCGAACTTTTTGCTTAAAGTTTTGAAAATTGTTGTTTTTCTCGAAAAATAGTACTTCTTCATCAATTATTGGAAAAATGGTGGGCAGTACAGGTTTTATATGTAAAACTTTTTAAAGACGAGACAATTTACGTTTAAATCTCTTATTTTTTTGTTGCAAAAAAAAATTTAGTAAGTGGTTTTTTTTTTTTATTAAAGCAAGATATTAGCTAATTTGTTAAAAGCTCAAAATATCATCCATTTTGATTGCAGGCTCTTAAATCTACAAAAAAAAAGAAATTACGGTTCTTAATTTTTCAAACACTGTATTATCAAAGTAAATATTAACCAACAAATTAATTTGTCCGGAGAACTCTTCCGGAATGTCTCGTATTTTCATTTTTATAAAAATGGGAAATGACACAGAGAATAACCACTCTGGTGTTTGACACTACATCAAGTAATAGTGGAATACACAAAGGAGCTTCAAAGCTTATAGAAAACCAATTGGGGAAAAAGCTATTTTACTTAGAATGTAGGCACCATATATTGGAGATTGTTGCAGCTGCAGTTTAGGAAAAGTTATTTAAAAAAGTAAAATCTCCAGAAAATCCTTGGTTCAAACATTTTAAAAATCAATGGGACAACTTTTTTTTAAAAATTCAACGACCTTAACTTTGAAAAAAACCATGGCTAAGTGAAAAAAACGAAGAATGAAATTTTGGTATCTTGCAAAACTCCAAGAGCTGATTATAGGGAAATTATATGATTAACAGTTACTTCACTTGGAGGTACTCTTCCTCGTGGAATTCACTGGAAAAACCTGGAGCCATTCATCAAGCAAGATGGATGACCAAAAACATATATTCCCAAAAGATGTATTTATTTCATGAAGAAATGAAATACGACGAAACTGTTGTAAATAAACTTAGAAACCATAAATGGTTCTTAACAGAAAAAGTAGTACCATTTGCATTATATAGCAATATTTTAGATGATAAACAAAAAAAAATTGCAATAAAATTATATTTAACTGAAAAGCCTGAAAGGTTTAGAAAAGAAAAACCTATTTTTCTAGAAATAACATCCAAGAATACACTTGCTTCATTGATTGGTATTCAGAACCCCCCAAAAATGATCTTCTTTCTTCTCACATGTCAAAGCATAGGAAAAATACGGAAACTTAACAAAGAGTTCTTTTGAATAGGGCTAATGGAGTTGTACTGCTGAAATTGTAACTAACTGTTCTTTACCTGATCGATGTGGATGCATCTAAGGATCGTAGGAGAAGGAACCCTCGATATGTGATAACAAAATTTCTAGATTACGGTTCTTACTTACAAACATTATATAATTCGAAATCTACTTCGAATGTAAACTTCTAAAGAACCTTTTCACTGACGTCATAAATTACATCATAATTGAAAGAGACGCCTTTTTAGGAGCTCAAAGTTGATATTTTTACTCTATAAAATGGATACATTTCCAATAAATATTTATTAAACTCCATCAAATAGCTTTATGAATAAAAAAGACTTAACACTTGCATTTAATACTACTTGTTATATATTATTCCTACCACTGTAATAGTTGATCTTTATCTTCAGCACAAAAACTATGTTATAACGATATAATAACATATTTTAAATACATTTAATAATTTATGATAAAACTAGGCAATCGAAGGATATATTTTTGATAGGCAGCGAGGCTCATGTCAGGGTTCCTTAAAGTCTTTGGGTATTAGCCAATATGAGATTAAGAAATCATCTACCGGGTCATACTAATTAATTTTAACTTTATTGGAAAGTAAATAATGTAAACGTAATAAGTCATTGACGTTCGAATTTTTTACATATTATAACTCTAATGAATGTAATTTTCTCGTGACTTCTGGGCTTTCTTTTTTAAGTGTTCATCTAGATCGGTTATTTCAATTCCTCAGTATCTAATTTAAGTGTTCATGAATGAGTTTAGTACTATTTTTATTTTTCACCAAGTTCGAGAACAGAGAAATCTGACTCGCAGAACCGTGTTGATGCGAGTCAGATTTCAAACTTGAAGATTCAATTGCTTATTACGACAGTTTATATAGTCCACAAATCAATATTTTACTATAGTCTGGATATAACTAATAACCAATATGTTTTAGTGGCACTGATGCTTATTAATATGAATGCACATTAAACAGTATTTTCGCGATGCCAATTCCGATTCCAGAAAAAACAACCGATTCTTCAATTCCGATTAATCGTCGCATCGCTAATTAAAACAATCTATATAGGCGAAATATATATTTTAAAATCAATAATAAATTGACTTATTTTATTATGCAGGTTTCTGAAAAATAAAATTTTCTATACACTTTGGATAAGAGCAAATTCTGGATCCGAGCAATCTTTTTGCTGGAACCAAAGAGATGTTTTAATCTGGATTTATTTATACAAGCTGAGACATGAAGCTTAAACAAATTAGAAAATATATCTTCATTTTCATTCAAACAATTATATACAAATTACGATTTACAGAAATCTACAACATATACTAAAACCATTTCTAACTCAATGGCATAACAACATTCAACCATTATCCCTTTTGTCTCTGGTGATGTTCGGAGATAAATAAAGTATTTTAAGGAAATCATAGAATGAAAATTACAAAGAATAATTAACTTTTTATTCTGGACCAGGAGCATCACTCATCTAGACATCCATACACTATGATCTGATTTTATTCATTATTATTTAGCTCCATGGACACAAGATGTCAGACCCGTAGTGAGTGAAGTATTTCAAAAGACGGACATTCAAGCGAGTCATCCGAGAAAATCTTCACAAAATTAAATCCTAGTGGCCAGGGGCAGTTCAGCGGGAATATCATTACCAGGAATTCCTTCCCACACATGTAATCCTCTCCTCTGATGAACACCAATCCCAAACTCGGAATCTAACTCTCAGGAGTTATTTTATTTCACACTTTTTAAGTTCTACCACACGCTTTTTTTTATCTCTCTTTATCACTTATATTCTCTTCTTGCTATGGCACACAAATATTTGGACTTTTCTTATGAGATAAATTCAAAATGAGTTTTATCCTTCAAATATTGTTGAGGTCTTATCTCAAATTGAAAACGATAAAAAGTATTTTTGGTGAAGTCTTTTTTAATTTTTTTTTCTTTTTCAAATTAAAGTTCAGACTTTCAGCGATGTAATGAGTTACTTTTTTAACTTTCGGAATATATTCGTCTTGAACCTATAAACCTATGAATAAAAAACACCAATTTCCAACTTTAAACAAGGATAACTCTAGTTATAAGCATGATAAACACATTCTTAAAAAGGGTTTTAAAATTGTTTAACATTAGGCTATGAAATATATTATTATAATTAATTCCTATCTTCAAAACCAAGCAGTAAACAATGCTTTGAACCTTTAAAATTATAAGGGCACGAGGATATCAGAGATAAAGTAATACCATATTATATTCTACTAAGTTAAGCATATGTTGTTCTAGTGCTTAAAAAAATATGATTTTGTTGGAAAGTGTTATATTTAAATATAATTTTTATTTATTTTATTAGGCATTTAAAAAAAAAAATTACAACAGAGATAGACCAGAATTATAATTTCAAGACGATGATATCTTAAAGAATAAATAAAAAAGAAAAAAGAGTACACACACTATCAGTTTTTCCTTTTCAAATCCCTAAACTGTATTTTTATTTAAAAAAATAACAACCCTAATTTTAATCAAAAGTAGAACCCCAGAACTCGATGCTAATTTGTTCCTAAAGGAACGTCAAAAAACGATGCAGCAGTCGAGTTACAAATCAACTTTTCTTCATAAGAAATAAAAACGGATTTTTCAACTAATTCTCTTAAATTTCTTTTAATAAATTATTTTGATTAACTCTACAGAGGCCCCATTGCCTATTATTCCTACTTAAAGGTTGCAAAAATTTACGGTCACAATAAAATAAAATCAATATAGGTATGATGTCCTGATTTAATTTTCTTTCGACATGTGGTGTCTCAACATACAAGCAATATTGAGCATAAATAAAGATAAGGCAAAAATCCTAGTTTATTTTTTTACTTTAATTTACAATAATGTTGGATAACATAATCTTTTCAAGTTAATTTAATAATGAAGAAAGCGTTTGAGCTGGTAAATTTCAATGAAACACCTAATTTGGAAATCTTTTATAAAGCAATTCATCCTCCTTATATTATTTGAGGTTCTTAGTCGATATTAAAGAGTAAGAAATTCTTCTGACAATTGTATACTTCAACTCACAACTTGAAATACAAATAATATTACAAAAGTCTTAACTGTTTTCGTCATTCTTTTCCCAATGCCCTCCAATATTTTTAATGGATCATCTGAATCGTTTCACTTCAACTTTTTCTCTGGCCTATGACAAATATATTATTATTGAGCGGAATATCACATATGAGTTAGGATTTATGCCACAAATTACTCTTTCCTCAATTTTAAGCATGTAGAAAGTGTTTATTCAAGCAGCTGAGAGGATATTTCTGCATTCATTATTTTCTTGAAGCCCTTGAATCATTCATTATATTCGAAGTGATTCAGTAAATCTGTGCAAAAGGATAAATTATTCGGAGATTTCGGTTTTGTGTACATAACTTTCATCTCAATGTGTAATACACAGGTTTTAATTTTTGAACATATAAGATTTATTTTTTTTAAATTTAAAACATCAGGATCTAGATAACAGTGATTCGTCTATTTATTTATGTTTTTACATATGAATTTTTTACATGACTGTTATAAATGATGTTTTATGCAAAATTTACACCATCTTCATTTTCGCTCTTTTTTAATTAAATATCGTTGTATATAAGCAGGGCCGCCGTACGTCAGTATTGCGCTTTGTCCGCTTCAGCAGACCAAAAAAAACAACCTTACTCAACCGTCCACCAATCATATATGTATGTAAATATAGATGAATTAAGTCATAATTAATTATTAAAATCTATTATATATATGTAACTTATGACCAACTCATAATAGTACTGAGTCATTATAATAAAATTACATATTTGTAGCACGTCCACCCAAAAGGAAGCTAGATAATTTTTTTCAAAATTGAACATGGAATACATTTTCCAACAAATTATAGTTCATTTAAATGAAAAAATGATTCTGATTAATCCTTTGGAGGCACCACAAATTGTACTTAAAGTAGCCAAAATTCACCGGCACATTTATAGAATTAGTAAATTAATAAATTATATCTCTAAAACAATATTGGGGCCAAATTAAGTCAGATAGATAAAACGGAGGTTTTAAACTACAGTTAACACTCTCGGGTATCTCAATTCATAGCAGAAATTTGAATTCAAATCCTGTAATTTACCGTAATATCTCTTTCAAATATTGCTTGTCATTTTATAAATATAAATGATTGAACCTTTGAATATAAAACGCGTTTTCCGCTTCCCGTGATACATTTCTGATAATTAATAAATTACTGCAATTATTTCAAGAGTACATTACAGCCAAAAATAAAAAACAAAGACGCACACAACATTTTTCGTATGGATTTAAAGTACTTCACATTGAGTGAATATTTGAGTTAGATATTACGTTTAACGTTACTGGTTGCAAATGTGAAGTACTTTACAGCCAAAAAAAAAAAAAAAAAAAGACGCACACAACATTTTTCGTATGGAGTACTCTTGAAATATTTGAGAGCGTGAGAATTTGTTTCATTGAATACAAGATAAATTAAATTTTATTACTGCTTAAAAGGACATAAGTAATAGTTATGTACTTTTTAGAGTGGATTGTTGCAGTAATTTATTAATTATCAGAAATGTATCACGGGAAGCGGAAAACGCATTTTAACAGAGAGTTGGTGATTTGTTCTATCTGTCAGAAGGAAGTACAGAAGGATAACTTTAATTATCACAAAGTTAAACTCCATAAGAATGACCCCAGCTACAAGTATCAAGTGAAAATTGATCATAAGAAGCAGAAAACATTGAACTTTGCTGTTAAGAAAACTTCCTCTGCTACATCCTCATCCTCAGTCACTGCCTCCTCCTGTCCCGATGACCCTGCTCCAGTTGAGGCCTTACTGCCTGAACCAAGATCTGAAAAGTCTGTTTCTGCTGAAGAGAAAGTTACTGCAGACACAGAAAATAATGGTGACTCATCAAATTACCCCAGCGGACGGATTTCTCATGGAATAAGACTTCCTAATCTCGATATCGGACCAATCTTCTCTCCCGAGCAGCTCTCTGTAGTCAACAACAACAATATTCCCTCTGCAGAGGACTCCGAGACTAGCGACAATGTCCAGGGAGGTGAGAAGAGCAAGACTGAGGAGATGGAGTTTGTGGACGGAGGCCCAGAGTACCCTGTCGTCTTCACGAGCCAGCTGGGTGGCCCGATACTTACCGGGCAGGAGCCAAAGCGGAAGGACATCCAGACCAGAACCAGAGTGGAGACTGAGCGGGAAACTGTGCTTAAAGTCGAGAGAGATCATCCTCTACATCCCAAGTTACAAACATACAGTCCTCAGATAGATGACAAATACTCTAGAGACTTTCAATATGATTGGTTCCGTAAGTTCCCGTGGCTAGAATATGACGAGGTTGAAAAGTCAGCCAAGTGTTTCGCTTGTGCCAAATTTTCCATTTCCAACCTTGGAAAATTTGAGTTCAAAACATGGAAAAACAGTTCCTCGTTGAAAGTTCATTCTAACATCAAAAAACACAAACTGTCGATGGAAAAGTGGATCAATTTCCTCACATCAAAGAGAAAGAATACCTCGGTTCTCAGCCATGTTCAGTCTCAACATGCTGAGGAAGTCGTGAAGTGGCGAGCTTATTTGAGGTATCTTTTCCAAACTGTTGGGTTCCTGGCAATGCAAGGATTGGCTTTTAGGGGCGATTCCGAAACAAGAGAAAAGTTGACGAAATCTAATGAAAACAATCGAGGAAACTTCTTGGAGCTTTTGTCCCTGCGTTCACAAGAGAATCATATTCTCAAATATAAACTGGAGGCCGAAGTCAAAAAAATTTGGTTCAGCTGGGGCAGGTTTTGCCAAATGGACTTCACCTGACATCCAAAATGAGCTGATAGAGATTATAGCATCCAAAGTGACTGAAAATATAATTGAAGATGTCAAGACTTGTGCCCGCGATGATGACTACTGGTTTTCTGAGATTTTTGATGAGACATCAGATATGTCAAACATGGAGCAGTTTAGTCTGTCACTGGGATATCTGACGAGTGAAGGCATCAAGAAGGAGAGCTTCCTCAAGTTTGTAAAAGTTACCCAGACTGACGGCAAATATTTGTTTGAGAAGCTTCACGAGGCCGTCAAGGATCTCGGCCTTAACCCCGCCCACACTGTCTCCCTGGCCGCGGACGGTGCCTCCAACATATCCGGCATCAAGAAGGGTCTTGCCGCCAGGTGGAAGGAAGCATCCCCACTGTGTGTCTACATCCACTGCTACGCCCATGTCCTCAATCTTGTAGTCAAGGATCTTCTCTCAGATATAACCCTGTTGATAAATACAATGGGGACAGTACAAATTTTATACAACTTCATTGAAGGTTCACCAAAGAGGTCAGCAATCTACAAGTCGGTTAAGATAACCAGTAAAGATGAGGAGCATGCCAAGGTGATGACCCTGAAGAACCAGTCTGCTACCCGCTGGAGTCTCCGCTACGATGCTGTATACGCTGTATCTCTAGGGATGGTCAGAATCATGAAGCCCCTCATAATAATGAGAAAAGATAAAGATAGATTATCGAGTTCAACAGCAACTTCTCTGCTCAACAGCATCTTTAGTCACGAACTTGTTTTCGGCATTGAATTGTTGAAGACACTCCTCAGACACACATCTAGCTTGTCAGATGAACTTCAAGGCAGAAACGTTGACGTAACAAAGGCCCGGAAACACGCCAACCTAGTGATTAGGACTCTTGAAGATCTTAAGAATGAGAAAATCTTTGAATCAATCTGGAAACTTGCTGAGTTGAAGTCGTCTGAGATGAAATCAGTATTTGACCAGGAGGGCTCAATTGATTTGGAATTCAAGGAGGCGAAGATTCCAAGGAGAATAAAGTGGAAAGGAACAACTGAATCCTACTTCCGTGAAACACATTTCGATGTTGCAATCAATAAGATTGTATTAGAGCTTGAGAGCCGATTTGCCACCGACGATACAAACATCACAATGGATCTCATTGCAATCGTCAATGACAGTGAAGTGGAGACCTGTGCATTGAGCGTGTCGCCAAGTACTACATACTTGAACTCGAGCAGCTCCAGTCAGACCATGCAATCTTCCATCAATTCAAGGTTAATATTATAATGTTTCATTTTGCATTATATGTTTAAAATTTATGTTTCTCTAGGCAGATATTGACACAGAAGACATGGTTTCGTCACAAATTGCTGCGGAGTTAATAAGCTCGGGAGTGTTCCGCCTGATGCCGGAGCTATACAAGGTGATCGTTATCCTGGCCTCAATGCCCATCAGCAGCTGTGAGGTGGAGCGGTCATTCTCCTGTCTCAGAAGGCTCAAGAACCACATGAGGACCACCATGGACCAGGAGAGGCTCTCCTCCCTCACCCTCTTGAACATGGACAGGGTGATGGTGGACAAGGTGCTCCATGAAGACATGGACAGTTTGATTGACACCTTTGCGTCAAGGAAAGAGAGGAAAAACTTCTTCTTCTAATCATGATAAAGAACACATGCATTTTTTTCTTCATTTTTTTCAAACACATCACCACGTATACATGCGAGTTAAGAACATCAAGACTTGTGAACATAATTTATTTTCTGTCAATGTAACCGTTTCATGGTATATTATAATCTCGTTCGTTATCTTCATCCGTTATTATTTTAAGAATATTTAAGGAGGTTTAAATTGTTTGACTTAATTGTATAGTTCAAAAATTTTCTCTCATTCTTGCACCGTGCATTTTATACTCCATTGTACTCCTTCCTTTATGAATATGTCGACATTGACTTTCCGTCTAGAGTTTTTCCTTTACATTACAATGTTTGCCTGAAGAAAATAATGGTCAGACAGTCCATTGGACGATATTCTTGCAAGATTTAATCTATGCTGTAGCATTTGCCCTGTTTAAATATCCCTCGTTCACCACTGAAAATCAACCGTTCACCCTTGTAAAGCAGACCGAAAAATCTTCCTGACATATACACTCATTATTAAAACAACAAAATAACAATCAATAAATCATAAATGTATGACAGAAAACTCTAGCCTGTTCTCTTTGATGGGAAATTCAAAAAAGGAAAAATCAAACAATAAATAATTTCTTCTTTCCGCAGAGCAATTTTTGAGTGTGAGCTAGGCGTGCTTCATCAATCCCTCCCTTTATCACATCCCAGCCTACGTCAATAGTAAGAAAAAGACAGAGTGACGTCATATGAAAAAAGAGATATTTCGAAAAAGCGTTAAAACGCTGCACCATTTTAACTCCTCAGGCTAACAGTCGCGTTTGGCTAATTGGTTTAAAGTTTTACTTCACATAAGTAATTTTCAGGGATCGAAATGGTTAATTTCTTACATGAAATGCGAGTATTTAATATCCTAATAATTTAATGTACTTACTATTTGACCACTCCTTTATTTTTACAATTACAAGATGATCAGAGGAGAAAATAAATAAGTGATATTTTTTTATTCCTTTTTATCTTAGTAAATTATTCAGATAATTTTTTTCCAATTTAACCAATTAACTCCATCTTGTTATGGAGGTATGGCTCAAGGTTAATAGAAATACAAGGTTATACCTTAACGTGTGAACGACTGATGTTTGACTTCCACCACGCTTTTAATATTGACGTCATAGGAGATGAATGGTTGCATGTTTTGTCAAAATCTGTTTTTCGTGTCCAGCAGTCGGTACGATACATAAAATTGAAAATTCTAGCAATAGTGACGTCATAGACTATGAGTGATAGATTGTTTTGTCTAAATCTGTTTTTCTTGCACAGGAGTCGATACGGTACATTAAATTGAAAATTCTATCAATAGTGACGTCATAAACTATGAGTGGTTGCGTGTTTTGTCATAATCTGCCTGTCTTACCTAGCAGTTGGTACAATACATCAGATTGAAAATTCTAGCAAGCCCGATTTCATAATTATCTAACCTTGTATTTCTATTAACCTTGGGTATTACTGACAAATTTGGAGACATATTATTTTTTTACTACTTTAATTAAGTCATCAATGAAATCCATTCCTTGCTGATTTTTAATTCCAAAGCTACGATTGGCTGAAAACTTGGAATTATTCTCTACCAGAAAATGAATAGTGATGTTATCCATAGTCCCCAGCATTACATTGTATGCTAAAGGTTCGTAGACACATTGCCGAAAGCCATTTTGTCGAACAGACACTTTGCCGAACAGACACTTAAATGAATTATTACTTCTCCTCCTTGTGTAGTGTAAATTGGCTCCAATGAAAAACACAACTTGAGAATTATTGAGACCCAGACGACATCGAGAAGGAGGAGTGCCCATCAGGTACATAAGAGCTCCAACACATTCCATCCAAATTATTTTTCATTCACATTGTCCATTGAATCTCAATCAACACTCATTGAGTCATTAATTAATCCACACTCGACTCCCTCTCTTCTTTAAACGTGTTTTCTCCTTCGGATCAGAGCCGTTTAAGAAGAGATACGTCATGAGATTTCAGCGCCCCCTTGTGACATATATCAAATGGCCCAAAAAAGAACTTAATATAATAAACGAATAGTAAAAAAATCATTTTATTGAGCTTAATTATTATGAAAAATTATTATATAATTATGAATAATTACTTTAATAATTATTTATTGACCTTACTTAGTTTAGCATACACATTATTCGTCGAAAGTAGAAGTACAATTCTACTTTCTTTGATAATCACTGAATGCACATTCGTAAAAGTATGTGCATTCTTATACTAACATACTTAGACACTGTAAAAAATAAAAATTTATGACATTTGGCGACATTTATAGACGACTTAATTAATGGAACCGCTACTTCAGGTATTGAATTTACAATTTTTTTTCATTTTTTTGAATTGATTTACATAAGATTTGAATAATACCTCTATTTTTGCAAATTGATCCGAACAGTTTTTGGCACAATAGATGAATTGGATCACATATAGTTCCTCAACCAATCTTAACTAAGTAAATTATCGATGGTTTTATTAGACCAAAAGGGGATTTTGGAATGTGAAGACTTGCAACTTAAAAATTTTTTTATGGTTTGAATTAAATACCGAAGGGAAGCGCATTTTTAAAGACTTTGATTCTGCGTCTCAAATTTTGACATCTTTCACCTTCAAATTATTCTTCTATTGCTTTATTTCTGCTTCATAGACTCCAAGTTTGATTTGTATGTTGGTATTTATTTCCTAGGAGGTTCCAAATAAGGAGTAAAGTATGTATGATCCTGAAATTGTGGAGATCTTTTTTTACCTAAAATTCGAAATAAAAAAGTTCCTTCAGATTTCCTTAATTATTAAATTTTCTTAGCATCAGCATTGTCTCCCAAATGAAAATGAGTTTGTTGGAGTTTTTGGTGAGCCTTGGAACTTTAAGTTTTAGATGTTCGAACAATGTTGGAATGGCTTGATAGTTGGTATTTCTTAAAATGTTTAGAGCACAATCGAGAATGACTTTATGGTTTCCAAAGAATTCATTCCATTTTTAGAACCCATTGCCTTCCAAGGAATTTGTCCCTTGGAAATGATAAGTGTCATCCTCTCAGCTCAAGAACGATTCCTGTAATCCCCAGCACAATATAAAAGGGCTTACTTGGGGTATTTTAACAAAATATATCGCCTTTGTAGAGTTCTTTACCTAAAATATAGTATTAAATTTTGAATATTTTGGGCCGTGACTCAAACACATAAGGAAGTAGCTATCGTAAAAGCCGATAGCCCGGTGACGTAACTCTACTTATAATAGGGCTCTGTTTCGAATTCATATATGATGTATTTATTTATTGTGCTGTTGTCGTGAGTTTTGATAGAATGGTTCCATATGCGGTTCGAACCAAGTTTTGAAGCATTCACATATTTAAATGAATCCAATAACGGAACACTTAATTATTGCAATTTATGACAAATAATTAAATATATTATCTTTTAATTTTAGAGTACCATGAATAGGAATCATAATTACATAGTAATGGAGCATGAATCATCATCAAATATGTGTATTATATAATTTTGGGAAAGTGGTCATTCGGCAAAGTGCCCGTTCGGCAAAATGGCTTTCGGTTATAAGATTTTCGCCAATATCTCCGTGCACTCATGCTAATAGGGCCATAATAATGAAATTCTTGTTTTGACCCCTGAAAAGCTCTGAAAAATGGATGACAAATAAAAATATTATTAAAAGAAATCACCCACTCACATTTATCATATTAAATTTCAAGTCGAGGAGAAAAACTGTTATGCATTATTTCATGGTATAAAAAAGTGTTGCAGTACAATTAGAACCTTTATTTCTAGTTTCCTGTTATAAACACAGAGAAAGTAGGAATATATATTTTGTTTTATTACAAGATTAATAGAAATACAAGGTTACACCATAACGCATGTACGACCGATGTTTGACTTCCACTGCATTTTTTCATTTAGACGTCATAGTGTAAGCGTGGATATGTATTTTGTCAACGGAGTAGTCGGTACGATACATCAAATTGAAAATACTAGCAATAGTGACGTCATAAACCATGATTAGTAGTGTGTTTTATTAAAATATGTATGTCCTGCCCAGCAGTCGGTACGGGACATCAAATTGAAAATTCTAGCAAGCACGATTACATTATGGTCTAACTATATATTTCTATTAACCTATCTCCAACGAATGATAGCGACTGACTGTATTTTCAAGAAATCTTTAAAATTTCACCTCTAGAATGAAACCACACCCACCCCACTACTACTTGTACAGCCTGATTGCCACGCATTATAATAAAGGAAGCTGTGGGTTCGACCCAGGTTTTGGGACCAGCTGTTCACGGCTTGGAGGTTAAGTCAATTTCCTATTCATCTATTAAAAGAGGAGAGATTAATTTCCTATCTTTATATAAAATCAATTTATTTGTTGTTGAAGATGAAAATCCGGTGTATTTTTTAGATGGCCCATTTTTTAGGAATTGGTAGTCTGGAGAATGAATTTTCTACTTCTTAGCAGTTGTCATTATTATTTCATTCCTGAGTAGTAAAATCCTTCCCTAAATAGATTTAATTATATTCAAAACCTGATTGAAAATTCGTGTGAGCTCATATCCTTTTTTCCTTCTTCCCTTGTCAGAGCTGATTGTAGCTGATCTCTTCCAAAACATTGTTCAAATTGTCAGGGTTACCATGTTCATTTTCTATTTTGAGTATGTCCATTCTACAATGAATTTTCATCATTACACATAAACATGTAATTAGTAATTAAAGTTATATACTGTAATTTAAAAAGGTTTATAGAAATGCAAGGTTAGATTATCATGTAATTGAGCTTGGTAAAATTTTCAAATTAAATGTATCGTACTGATTGCGGGGCAGATTTTGAAAAAAAACCGCAACTAATCATAGTCTTATCATAACGGCTGCTGGGCAAGAAAGACAGATTTTGACAAAAAACGCAACCACTCGGACACTATGGCGTAAATATGAAAAAGCGTGGTGGAAGTCAAACATCAGTCGTAAACACGTTACGGTATAACCTTGTATTTCCATTAACCTTGCTTAGGAGTAGTGAGGAACGTGCGTTTGCATAAGAAGACAACTTTTCTATTAATAAAACTTTTTTTTGTTTTTGAAGTTTTTTTTGCCTGTAGAAGAAAGATAACTCCACAACAAATTATAAGTGTCACTCTTGGTTTATCCTAAATACATTCACACATAAATGATAATAGCGTGATAAGAAAATAAAAAACATTGCTCAGGGTGCAAAAATAATTAAAAGCTTGAACTAAACATACTTAGAATTTACAACTCTAAATATATGCACTCTTTTTCTATTTTCTTTATAGTATAAGATGCTAAGGTCATTGATAAAAATGACTTTTATCAATGACCCCTTCCAGACAGACACACACAAAGGTGGATTTATAGCTTGGTGCGCTGCAGTTTTTTACATGTTCCCCCATCTTTTAGCTATTATTCATCTTAAGAACTTCTCGTCGTCACTTCACTAACAAAAAAAATTACTAAGCGTTTGCTATCAGCGACAATGTTTCTGCTTCTTTCACTCTTAATTGACGTTTTGAACGTTAAATCGTTGATTTTGAGAATTAACTTCCGTTAAACAGTGAACACATTTAAACAATTAGTGAATAATAATTCCCTATTTTTTGGAAAAATTGCCAGAAATTCAACTGATTGTAGGCTTTTTTTCTGCTCCTTTCTCGAGGAAATATTGAGAAATAAAATAAAGGTGACCATGTGTTTTATATCCATGGATGCCCCCAGGTTTTCTTATAGGCCTCCACCAAACGGCTCAGATGTTGATTCATGGTAGAAGTGTATTCGAAAGGACGTGCATGATTTTTTCTGCATTGAACTAAAAAAAATATACTTCTATGCATAGATCAAAGATAAGGTAACTCAAATTGTGCATTATCAAACGGTCGGGCAGGGGATTAAAGGGTTAATATACATATTGTAATTCTCCTTTGAATGTACTAAGAATGAATAACATAATAGATATTATTATAAAAAGCTTTTTCACTCTTAAAACTAGCTAAATTTACATTTTTGTGACACTGTCAGATTATTTTATTGCCATGGGTAAGGGTGATAATTTTGGTAAGAATAGAAAAGCGTGCGAGGAGAAAAGAAGAATTACTTATGGCATCATTGATTAAATAATATAAATCTTCTTCTATCAATCAGGAACGTTATCATTCCCGCCTTTATTATTCAATATTAATATAATATGAGATGGTGATAGTCGATAGAGAACTGAATAAAATCCCCAAAATGACGTCGCCTTCTGTCTGGATTTATGAAAATTGAGGCCCAGGAATTTGGAAAATACTTACCGGATGAGAAACAGATGGTTTGTCGGATTTGTCGATATAAATGTGCCTTTAGTCCCCTGTCTAGAATTACACGCCACTCATTATCCTCATCTCATAACAAGAGTATGGATATTCATCTATAAAATCAATTTGACGATGAATACATCAAGTCAGACTTTAACTTTGATCTCACAACGATGCTTATTGCATGTAATATAACCTTATCCATTGCTAATCATCTACGTTCAAAAAATTTATGGAGAAATACAAGGGTAAACATATCCCTTCCCGAGGAACCATCATTAAATTAATGGAGGATGTTGGTACTGATGTCATATATAGATATACATATAAAAATGTTTTGAGTCATCCACACCAAAAGACGATCAAGTTATCAGTAAAAAGTATTTACGAATATCGAAATGGAACTCTGAATTTTGTACTATCTCACAGTGAGTATTCAATTTTTTTTTAAATCTAACCATAAAATATGATTCTATTTTAGCTAAACATATCAAGAATTATGATACACAACTCAGTAAAGGGCAAAAACAACTGCTTAAATGGTCACAACAACGGGGGTAGTAGCTTTGGATGGTTTGCAACTAGTTGGTCTGAGACTACTTACTTCGCTTTAAGACTTGGGTATGATGATTAGGTTTTCCAATATTACATAGTCAATAAATATTACTTTTTTATCACTTAAGGCTTAGCTATGGTTGATGGGCTCCAAGAAATGGTGTTCAGAAAACTCATAAAAGGCAAAAACAACTGTTTAAATGGTCACAACGAGGGTAGTTACATTGGGTGTTGCATTATAATTAACAATTGTGTATATCCCTCATGATAATAGTATGTTGTTATATAAGCATACCTAAATAACGGGGGAAAATCTTTTTGATGCTCTTAATAGGGAGTAATATCGCCGGACATTACTACATAATTAGCTTTTGCTCTAAATCTTTACGATGAATTTATTTATAACATTTTTTTATTAGTATATTTATTGTCTAATTTCATGATTTCGACATTTACTTTATTATTAATAATTAGTTAGATCTCATCGGTAGAGATATATCTATCCTGTGCACGATTGTATATAGCAACTTCCACATGAAGAAGAGGAGTGATTATCTTTTTGATGAAACTCCACGTCTCGCTTGTGTATTGCAACCTAAAGTTATGACATATTTAACTGAATTCCGATGTTAGAACAAGAAAAAATTATCTGGATCAATCTATTATTTCAATATTCTGTATTTATAATTTATTATTATTAATAGTTATATGATTTTAATTGTTTAATTTTGTATATTTAACTTAAATGTTTAATGGTTTATTTTTTAGTATGTAGATTATATTTAAACTTTGAGCTTCAAATATATTTCAAATACTCTACTTTGTCGTTTCATTAGCTATTATTCTGAGAATAAGGTTCATAATGAATTACAATTTCATGGAGTGTGACGTTTTCAAATCTACTGTAACGGATAAAAAACGTCGAAGTCAATTATACGTAGTATATCTTCATTAAACATTTTGCTAATAAATACATTCGTTATACCCTCAAAAATCATAATAAAGCAGGCAGATGATAATCACAAAAGTATTTTAAACAATGATACCATATGTATTTTTTCCCCTTCTCCTTGCACGCGTTTTTCTGTACAATAATATCAACTATAGCCATGGGATATAAAACAGGGCCATATAGTTAAAGAAAAAATGGAGAATACATATAGTTAACATAAATTCCAGTCGAATATGAAGGAGAGAAACATAGATAAAGGCAATTAAAACAGTAAGGGCCGTTTAGACTTATCCTTTAAATACAAGAAACCTCTAATACTGAACTTTTTAATATAAAGTAATGTTGTATAGAGTAGTTTTATTTCTAAGCAACTTTTATGAAGAAATTTGGATAAACCATATTTTAAAAAAAATTCAAGCTATTACTCTTAAGGCGAGAATATCGAAGTATTAAGTAACTGCTTGTGAATATGCTCATAAACAACGTAGAGTAAGACTGAGGATTTCTTGGGAAGTTATAATCTATATAGAACTTTTCACTGACTTAATAAATTGCATAATTATTGAAGAATACGCCAACTTGGGAGATCATAGATATTTTTTACTACATGAAATCGACAAATTTACTATAAATCTTTAATAGGCACAGTGAAATGGCTTAAAAATAAAAAACTCGATACCTGTATGAATACTACTAGATGCCAATGAAATACAACATTAGAATTAAGCCATAGTAATATATGCTGAAACTCTGGAGACGACGAAGGAGAGCTGCCCCTTCTGTAAACTCAAACTATAGGTAGGATGAGTTTTACTGTGAACAAGATGTAGAAGTGACATGTAAAATTGAATAAAGAATTCTTTTTTTTAACTTTTCGATTACACCTTTTCAATATGACTTAAATTTGTTAAATATTTAAGCTATGCACGAGCACTAATTTCTTAGTCAAATATGGGTTATAGGACAAATGAAACCCACACTAACCGCAAACAACTTTAAATTCGTGGTCAGACGCGAACAAGCCCGAATCCGCTATAAATATGAACATATATCTATATAAACATAAATTATCATCAGTCAAACTGGAGTCTTAGTTCGCGCCTTAACTCGTATCTTAAATAGTTGGGTTAGTTAAAGGAAACCCCTATCATTGACCATACACTCATAATACTTTAAATACCAAAATAGTTGATAGTGCCATATTGTTAGTATTAACTTAGAAAGTCATACTACGAATGAGAAAATTGCTTCTGAAGTTCTGAAGACAAGGCGAGACTAGCTAGAACTGAAATTTAAGAAAAACTCATTTTTTACTGATACATCTTCCCATCCCTCATAGAGCCTCATTTAAGAGCAATCATAATTTAAGAGTTGGGATATTCTTAATTACTGAATTGATTCAAAAGGAAGATCAGAATAAAAATTACTACTTAGAAATGTGCAAATATCATATCCAAGCAACTTGAACTCACATCGTTCAGTACATTATATCTTAAGACTCCAAATATACCGCTGGAGAACCGGTCCCGTCTGTGTTAGCTCTACATCCACACATTTATTAAGGACGAAGATTACCGCCATAAACGTGGCTTAGTAGCCGGACGTACAGTACGGAGTTTCCCTTACGAAACGACGGTGTTGAACATCCGAACAAATTTCGAAAGGTACTTTAAATGGCATGATTAAAAAATATACGACACGTAAATATAAGGGCACTGAGAGTTCATAAAATTACAATTGGTTAAGAAATTATTTATTCTTAGGGATTAAAGGTAGATACATCATTTAACTGCTTGTGGCCTCAACATTTTCGGTTTGAAGATTCTTAAAGGTAGCAACGTTAACGTGGGTGACGAGGGTGTACAACTTGTGAACAGAGTCCTCGTCTTCGTTACGTAAACGAGAGAGACGGACACGTACTCTAAAAGGAACGTTACGGACACCTTGAGACCAGATGTGTTTGTTGAGACGAGTGTCGACACGAACATCGGCAGTACCCATTTGCTGCTCAGCAAACTTCTTTACTTCCTTAATGGCTCTTGGGGCACGATACTTGAAGCCTATTCCATGAAGGCGCTTATGTAAGTTGATGGTGTATTCTCGGGTTACAACCTCACCCATTGTAGATCCCTTCTTTTCCTTCTTGGGGCCCATGGCGATTCAGTAACTCTGTTAAGACACAAGGAAATTATAGTCAAAATTAAAATAACTATTATAATATAATTTTTTACCTCCTCTCACGTTGACGGCGGAAGTTGAAAAGAAGGAAGAGGGAATCGACAGCTGTATAAAAGCCTCATGCAGTAGCTGAAAATAATTTTATAGCTAAAAAAATTATTATAAGTAGTTATACTTAGCTTGCCGCAGTCAGCAGCACTAGATTGATAATTTTGCTCTTTAAATTATTTCTTAAAAAACATATAATTAAATGTATCTTAAATAATTTTGATAAGAGTGATAATAACTTTATTATCCATACAAATAGTCAATTAATTATTTTTGATAGCTAATACATAGAATTAATCCATCAGTTTTCAAGGGGACATAATTTCTAGAAATATTAGTTCATTTCATAATAATGTGACTGAAATTAATGAAACCATGTATTTAATGAGTAATGACGTCATGTTCAATCTTTGATTACAACATAATCGAACGTAGAAATTTTTCAATATGAATATATATGCTGGGGATATTTTATTCATTCAGTAATAACAAATAAGTAATATCATTAAGTAACTGACTGTAATACTCGTTGGAGAGGAATGAATCATTCTGACCTTAAAGTGACGGAGACATTTGTGGTCCTTGAGGACCTTCCTGTCAAAGTACAATGTTTTGGAAAAAATTTAACCGAAAATCCAAAGGATTTAATTTTGCTGATCCCCGGTATTTCAAATTTAATAAGAATGTATTAATAAAATTATATCTTTTGTGCCCCATGTTTGGAAAAAGATTATGAACAAATTAAAAATGATTGTATACTGAAAGTCATTTAATCTATATATTAAATTTGACATTAGTTCATTTTAATTCTAATGATTAAAAAGAGATAATAATATTTTTCAGGCAACCCAGGTGGGGTTCATTTCTATTCGGAATTCTGTGAGATCCTTTATGAGCTTATTAAGGAGGAGTACAATAAAGAAATCAGCATTTGGGTCCTCGGTTACGCTGGCATTCACCCAAGCCCAACGGAGGGTATTCCCAATTTATCAGGTTAAAACTTCCTTATATTGATGAAAGATTTAGAGTATGTTTATCTTTTTTTAATGGCTGAAATTGGTGCAGGTAACGAATTTGCTTATAGTTTAGATGGGCAAATTCAGCAAAAAGCAGTTTGTTGATGAGTATATTCCCAAAAGTTGCAATTTATTTATTGTTGGACATAGTATTGGAGTTAAAATGGCTTTAGAAACCTTCAAACACATTAAGAATTCTCCATCTAATAAGGACATCCGTGTGAAATACTTATATGGACTATTTCCTGTGATTGAAAGAATTATGGAGACTCCTGCTGGACCTATGCATTCGAAAATGGTATTGGTTATTTAAATCCGTATAATTATATAAATTTTGTTTGTCTATCAACTATCTATTCAGTTTACAGACTTCAGATATCTGATCCTGGGGTTAATTTATCTCTTATCCTTTTTGCCCATGTTTATTCAAATCATAATTACAAGCCTATTGATTCCTAAAGAGTCCAGTAAAAAGATTGTGAGCGCAGCAAAGAATTTAATAGACTACAAAATAGTTGAAAAAATACTTTATCTTGGAGAATCAGAAATACAGAATTTAAAGGAATTACAGATCAGTGATTTGGATTTTATTCGTGACAACTCACCCATCATCAGGTTCTACTATGGAAAATCAGACATGTGGTGCCCATTGAAATATTGTTTTGATTTAAAATTGAAAATAAATGACGTTCAGGCCTATATTTGCCGAAAGGAAATCCCACATGCTTTTACAATGGGTCGAGAGGTGGATATGGCGCAACTCATTTTTAAATGGATGAAGGAAGTTCTTTGAATGGAGTGTCGTTTTATACCATTTTAACTAAGATATTTTTTTGATTATTTCTAATAAAATGATGTTTACAAGTGTGAGCTAGAAGTAATATTAATAAGTGTGAGATTATGATGCCATCATTATTATTATTTTCTCTATTTAGAAACGTGAACGTGTAACTTACTATGTAATTGTCGTACTCTAGAGGATAATCCAACATATATGAAAAGTGACGATGACTACGTGAAAGAAAATAAACATCATGGTTTGCCATTAATAAATACTTTTTTTTATTATCCTAGTCGACTGAAATGACAAAAATATCAACAATATAAAAAAATACAATATTAATCTGTGTGCATACTAATAAAAGACATAGAAGTAATTTTTAGCTCGGGTTATGTTGAATAAATCAAAGGAAAACAAAAATAAAAAAAAGTCAACTATTCTTAGAATTAGGCAAAAGTAATGGCTTTACTGACGTGTATTCATATAGATTATTTTATCTTAGACTAAAGGAGATACACGAATATTGAGAGATCTTAATTATCAAAATATAACATGACACGGGATCTTCTTGATTAAGGTGACATTATAAAAAGATCCAAGTCTACTCGATGAGTTTCTTGGATTTGAAATACTTTCGAAGGTAAAGGACTTGCCAAGTAGCAAGGGAGCATAGACAACACATGCTAAAAATGGAGAAATAGAGGACTCGATTGTTGGTTGACTCGTTCGTATCCCTCATCTCCTCCTCACGACGTCGCATGTGAGCAAAATCCTGAACGATGCTCTCACTCAAATCCTCCAATCTCTTCAATTCAACTTCAAGAGGCTTTAACTTGGCTGCATCTCCAAGACCCTCATAGGACTTGGCCTCAACTCCATGCTTCACACTTAGAAAGATCTCCTGCTGGGAACCATGATGTCCTGCAGGAATCTGAGAAATGAAGCAGACCTCAAATGCGTCGTTCGTCTCATCCGTTGTGAAGGCGAATTTCCCTTTATCTGCATTTTGACGAGAGACAAAGTGTTGACCCTTGGAATCGACCACTATCAAGTCCACTACCTGTCCAGGAACCTCTGTCACTTCGTATTCTCCTGAAACAAGGATGTCCTTGTTAATCTCCTCTTTCAGACACTTTCGACCATTTGGCTCCAAGTGGAACATGAGAGCATGGCAAGTAGATGCCAATATCAATACAAGGGATACACTACTAGGGACATTCATCCTCCAATATCGGGTTTTCGGTCACAATCAGTGTTGCACAGTCCAACTACTCACTAATAAAGAGAAATGATCATTTTTACATTAGGGATCTGACGTGTCCATAACCATCATTTGTCTGGCCATTTCTTCAAAATACTCTCGCAACCTCCATGTGCATTCACCAGATTGCACTGCAACAAGCAGTTCCAATTAATGGTTTCACGAAGACTACTCCTTCATTTTTTCCCTTCCTCCTACGTGATCGCAATCATGTAGAAAGCCCTGGGTGTCTAGTGAATGGACAAGAGGGAGTAGAAGAGTCGTGGTGAGTGTGTCCTGTAGGTGTGTGTTGGAAAAGGAGTCTTGGTGACGTCATGGATCTCTTGTTCCTCTACTCAATATGACTTTATAGACACTCACTCATTCCATTCACAATTGTCACTCACTCTTGAATCTCCAAGTGGATTCTGATTCTCCTTTGAGTTGTGTTACTTGTTATAGGAGTTAGGGAGAAGGAAGTGCACATTAAGTAAGTTAAATGAAACGAAAAAGAAGAGTCATGGAGTCTGCCATGGATAGAGTGGAGGATAATTATGAGTCTAGATTGAGGAAGTCCACGAAAACCCAATTAAAAGAGCAACTTAAAGCTAAGCAATTGCCTGTCTCTGGAAATAAACCAGACTTGGTACCTTTATTTTCCTCGTCTCATTTCTTTTATTTCTTTATTCCTAGTTATGAATTAGTTCTATGCATGCTTCTTACTAGTTACTACTAAGTTAATCCTCCATTCTCTTCTTCATTTTATGTTCAAGTTGTCTTGAGACAGTTTTATTTTTTTGTTTTAGTATTCTTTCATTTCTACGATTCGGAAATCTCCTTTTCACCATTTTTTGTATTACCTTTTTCCTACGCATAATGCTTATGATGAATTAATTATACATATGATTAATGCGTTATGTCATCCCATATAATAATTATTTAGCTACCGTATTTATTTATTATCAAACTAACGTCATAAAAATTAGGTCTCAAGACTATTGGAGTTCGATAGAGGTTGCTCGAAATCATCATCTACTCTTTGGAAGAATATTGAGAATAGAAATATGGCGGGTAAAAAGGTGTGTTTTTTTACATTCTTATATAAAAAGTTTTGATATTAATTTTACAATTTTTTTAGAATGGAGCTCCATCCTCAAGTCTTTTAAGGAAAAGTGGTGCTGAAGCTTCCAAAGTGAGTTTGAAAGAGGAACGAGGGAATATTCTTCTATGGAAAAAGCCCATTACTACTCTACAATACAGTGTTTGTGAGCTAGTACATGTTGTCATTGAATTTGCTCAAAGGTGCATTGTGAATATCCTCTTTGATCTTTATCCTTTTCTAATTATTATTTTTACAGACTTATGAAAAAAAAGTTGTACATACTTTTAATATCATTGATAATTGGTGTTTTGACATATGCATACAATGTAGATGGGCCACATAGACAAGTAAGGGCACTATATTATGATGAGTTCGTTTATAATTTAAGAAAAAATTATATTACAGTACGTGCAGTCATATGAAAAATACATTCTTTGGTGTATTTGGTGGGTCGGCTTAGGTGTATTAAGCTCGGTGGGTTTGGGAACAGGGTTGCACACGTTTATTCTCTACCTTGGACCTCATATTGCTGCTGTAAGTTTCGTTTAGTGGTAGAGGTGTTGGGTCATATATGTATATACAGTACACATACACGCAAGACACATCTCGCGATCCATTAAATTAGCTATAATGCAACTTTTTCATCCAATTGAATTTCTCAAACGTTTTCTTTTTTACATAATATTCATAGGTCACTATGGCTGCCTATGAAT
The DNA here is from genome assembly GCF_016086655.4 of Lepeophtheirus salmonis. NCBI lineage: Eukaryota > Metazoa > Arthropoda > Copepoda > Siphonostomatoida > Caligidae > Lepeophtheirus > Lepeophtheirus salmonis. The sequence continues at coordinate 17,786,289 of NC_052136.2, read as the reverse complement.
GCGGAACGACGGATTTTCCTGAGCCTCCCTATCCTGATAACATCGTTTGTCCTAGTGGTTTAGATAACAAAGCAAAAGGATTAATCACTGTTTGGCAAATTATGTCCAAAGTCCGTATTGAGTGTATTTGTTGGGGTGCTGGCACTGCACTTGGAGAACTACCTCCCTATTTTGTGGCAAGAGCTCATCGGTTGTCTGGCTATGACTCTGACTCTGACGACGTAGATGAATTTGAGAAATTAGAAGAAAAGAGGAAACAAAACCCTGACACTCTGGTATTTAATCAAATTTGTCGATTATAAGTTTAATATTACGTTTATTTTTAGAGTATTTTTGATACAGCAAAGCTTGGTGTTGAAAAAATAGTGGAAAAAGTTGGATTTGTCGGTATTTTGGCATGCGCATCGGTAATTTTTATTTCATTTTTTTAATTATCATGATTTTATTTAATCAATTCCTAGATTCCGAATCCTCTCTTTGATCTCGCTGGTATTACGTGTGGGCATTTCTTGGTTCCTTTTTGGACTTTCTTTGGAGCTACTTTAATTGGAAAGGCCATAATTAAAATGCATATTCAGGTATACAAATGAATATAAGATTTCCGATGATTTTCCGTACATAATTCGAATATATTTATTTTATAGAAAATTTTCATCATTATGTCTTTCAATGAGAATCTCATTGCCATGGTCATAGAACAAATTAAAAAAGTTCCAATCATAGGATCCAAAATTGAAGGACCCTTTAAAGACTTTCTTCGTTTGCAAAAGGAAAAGCTCCATTCTGATAGTACTGGAGGAGAAAACTCTTCATCGCCTGAGGGAAATATTCTCAGCGAAGCTTTTGGCAAACTAGTCATGTTGATGATAGCTTATTTCATTGTATCCATCGTCAATTCTTTGGCTCAAAGCTATCATAAGCGTATTCACAAAAAAGTGAAAGATAAATGATATATAATGCCACTGAGAATTCACTTTCTCTGACGTTGTAGGGATATCATCTTACTACAACATCTTCCTATGGACTTTTTCTAGTTTACTTAATTTACCACTAAGCACTTTATATTTGTGTTGACTAAAGTAAAAAAAAAAACATCATTCGTTGTAACTTATCGTTGGTCTCGGAATAGAATTTTTTTTCAATTATTTACGGTATTTTTATTTTGTTATTCTTTCACAGTATTACTTCCTTCAAATCGTTATCTAAAATAAGAATTTCCAAAAATAAGGGTATTGACACAATTATGTTTGCATCTATACGCAGAACTGATAAGGATCCCCATTAATCAACAAGTGTAAATACAATTAGGTATCCTATAATAAACAGTGATAGCTAAATGAATGCACACATCTGCCCCAGAATTAAGGCACCTCCGATACACTTAGTAGGGCCTCTCAATATATGAATGATAAAAATCCACCGTAGACGCATTACCAAACCAGTCACCCAATTATGTCTTTAGTTCAAATATTGAGAAACACCCATCGTGACCCATCTCCCAAAAACAGACTACTCTTCCGCTTTTCTATTGAAGAAATGATTTATTGACCAAGATCAAATCTAGTTAAATTAGCTACAGCCAATAGGATGTTTTGATGACATTAATAAGATAACTTAGGGATTTTTATCTGAGAATAAATAAAATAATACCATGATATAAATAAGTTAACAGATTCTCCGTTTTGTATTAAATTTACTGTATGTAATCGAGTGGAAACAATATAAACAGGAAAATACACTATTGTTATAGTGAACCATATTTTTTGTAGTAATGAGGTTGCGAAAGGAAGAAAAAAATGTTCATTGAGAGAGCCGCTCCGAGGCTATACGATCTCTTCTTAATACATAAATAAATCAACACTTTTTTTGGTACAATGGGAGAGGGAATAAACTCGAAAAAAAAAAAATCAGAAATAATTCTGCGAGTCTAGAAAAAAAAAAAAGACCCTCACTTTAAAAAAGTATTTTTTGTTTTTGCTGTTTTTTGTTTTGAAAAAAAAAAAAAGATATATATACTTAAAGAACCTTTAAGTATGATAAAAGGTTCGTAAACTGAATGATCACTTTAATTTCGACATCTACTTTTGAAAATAAAATTAATTAAAGTAAATTTTGTTTCATTATTGCAATAGTTGTAAATTAAATAGCAGAGGGTTAGAGAATGTTTGACTTAAGAAGTTTGGAGATGTATTGTCGTTGAAGTTTTCTCTAGCAAAAATTTTTTTCGAGTGAAGATGAGTTATTTATTTTCCCATTCCAAGAGTGGGGAAGGATGTTTCATCATTGACGTTGGGGGCCATATGAGATTCTCCAGCAGCAGCAGCAGCAGTAGCAGAAGCCTGAAATGAAAGGAAGTTGTGATTTTAATAAATATATATAATACACGATTCATTCCATTTATAATCACTAAATTGTGTTTATGTCAGAAAGAGAGTTCAAGAGTTATTTGTTTAGTACAATTTAATTCATGGTAACATCATAGAACTAGTTCATCATGCTGAGTTTATAGAAAAAGTTATTTGGTAGTTAAGATATGAACTAAAACTACTTACACGTCCACCCCCTCTTCCGCTATTTCCTCTACGCTCGAACCGTCTTTCTCCTCCTTCACCACCTTTGGGACCACTGCCACCTCTATCGCTGCGGTCACCACGATCGCCGCGGTCACCACGATCTCCGCGGTCACCACGGTCGCCGCGGTCACCACGATCTCCGCGGTCGCCGCGATCACCCCGTTCACTACGGTCTCCTCTATCTCCACGATCGCCTCGGTCACCACCACCACCTCGTCCTCCGCGTCCACCCCTTCCAGCTCCACGTCCACCACGTTGGTTTCCATTACTCGTAAAGTTGAATTCAATGTCGAGAATACGTTTCTGCCGGTTCACGCGTTGAGGGTATAGTTCATGGTCCTATAATGGGTGAAAATCGAAAGCATTAGACTCATGGATTTAATAGTATGATTTAAGGGTGAAATAAATGAATTACTTACATCCTCTTCATCATCATCATGCGTCTCTTTCTCTTTCTTGTATGCATATGTCTTCTTCCACTTGGGGTCAATTTCAGAACCTTCACCGGCTTTCCTCGTGTTGTAAGTAGGTACTTCTCTCTTTTCCTTTTGTTGAGCCTTCCATTCTTCAAGAGTCAAAGTTTTAACCTTATTCTTGTTTGCCTCTTCATCATCTTCATCGCTTCCGGGTCTAGCAGATTCCTCTTGGTTGTTGGGGTCTTCAGATGCAGAAACATTAGCTTTATCTTCTTCGGCTTTCATTTCATCCTCCATTGTCCCCCAGTTATGAGATCCACCCCCATCACGTTTGTCAACAGCCTTAACTCCACTTAAAAAAGGTAATCCAATTCAATAGAAGTAAGAACATTTAAAACATAACACGCCTGCTCAACTTACGTTTTATCATCACCAGATTTTCTTTCAAATTCACGCTTGGGCTTCCCTCGTCCACTTCCTCCACCTCGAGACATACCACCGGATCCACCACGACCTCCACGTCCGCCGCGTGGTCCACCACGGTTCATTGCACCATCACCTCGGTCGTTGTTATCCATTCGGTTACGTCTGTTGTTTCTATCTTCACGGGACTCACGAGGACCATCTTGAGCTTTACGGGCATCCATTACACGCTTTCCTGACACCTGTCGGTCATTGTTGCGGTTTTCCTTATCTGCAAACATAATATTTATAAATCGCCATAATGTTTTTAAGTATTATTAAGCAAGGAAAGGGACAATTCTCAGCACTTTCAACTCCAAAGTGTACTCACACTCAAACAAGGTATATTGCATCATTTTTCCTTATTGTAAAGAGTAACGACTTTATATTTGCCGTAATTACAGCACACATAATAATTAAATATTAAATTAAATAATTTCATAAGCAACCGAACAATCTGATTATTCAACCCAATCTTGTTATTCATCAATTATTATCCTTCTTGATTTCATATTTGGGGCTTATATAGTAAATGTAATAAAAAAACATTAATATATCAGCAGTAATTCTATATACAGTTCATATTTTGTCAAAAATACCTTAGCACAGAGTATTTCTACTTAAATGAGCTCTTGTTAGACATTGTCATATACTGTACAAGAAAAAGATTAATATGTCGTTGTTATATATGGGTTCAAACGATAACAAAAGATACCCCTTTCTTAAGATTTCTATGTTAAAGCATAAGGGAGTTCTATATTTCATTAGAGTAGTAACAAAGCTGGGGAGGGAAGTCGAAAGAAAAGGAAGGAAAAGGAGGAGGAGGAAGAAGAGAAGGAGAAGCACGCGCATTCTTACTGCTTTTCTAACTTTAAAAAAGAAAAAAAAGGAGAACTAGCTAGAGATGGATGAACTAAAAATAAATCTAGTAAAAATTCAACGCGCACTCCTGGCGCCATCTTCCTTTTCTATCAGATACAGAAACTATTAGAGAAGGAGGGAAATAAAATGAAAGAAAGAGAAGAGTCTAATATGGTGGTGGTGATGTGAGTAGGAGGGGGGGAGGGAGAGAACAAAAAGAGGAAAATAGAAAGAAAAAGAAGGAGAAGCTAGAACTAAACGAAAGAAAAAAAGCTCTTAATCCCCACATGTTGTCGAATACGAGAATCAAGGCTCAAATCCTTGATGTGATGATGATGATTACCTTCACGTGACTTTGAGATGGGTACTTCTTTCTTGATAGGTTTTCGGACATTGTTATTACTATTAGCGTTGTTGTTGTTTTCTACTTTTGGCTCGGGAGGAGGTGGTTTAATGAGACCCTCTCCGTCTTCTCCCTCAAGAAAAAGGGCATAACGATTGTTGATGCCGATGCCGTATTGATTTTCCATCCTCAAAAGGCTATATGAAGGGATGGATCAGATATTTAGAGATGAGCTTTAACCCGCCGAAATATAATCCTCTTGAAGTTAAAGATTGAAGAGACAAAATATGTAGTCGAATTTAGAGTAATTCCGCACTAAACGTTGCTGAGAGTAACAAAAGTTGCACTAACTCAAAATAAAATAAATAGAAAAAGAAAAAAAGCGAGAGAAACCTACATACACACACAAGAAGAAGAAAAAGAAAAAAAGGAGAGCGAGGAAATAAAGAAAAGAAAAATGCACGAGGATTTATGAAATAATACAGTGCGACAAGGCTCAATCAAAGTATTCTGCTAGAAATATTGTACAAAATAGTGTGTATGTTGTTTTTACATCCATGCACGATAACCATTAAGAACTATCCGTTCCATCTATCTTACTCTAATAGAGGGAAATTGTAGTCTGACGTCCTTTAAATAAAACTTGAAAACGACATATAGAACGAAACGGGGCTCTTAATTTTAAGACAACGATCCAAATTTTTAATATGCAGTAGAATATATATCCAATATTATTTATAATGAATACCAAGGTAATAGAAGAATTAAAATCATTTAAATATATAATACATAGCGAAGAAAATGAACTAGGTTAAAGAACAAAATAATAAGTTAACTACAACAAATAAAAGGTTTATAGAGGTGTTTAATAATGACATAAGATTACACTATCCAACGTAGCTACGATAATTTTAATGGTAAATTATCTGTAAAGTGATAAATTACAAATATTTAATGAAAAATGTACTGAAAAAAACAAGACCTTTATTGTTTCTGATATTGTGTTACTCAGATACAGAATTACCAAACGTTGATTACTCTTTGGAAAAAGTAAAAACCTATCAGAAATTGAATCCAACAATTATTCACGCATATTATTATCATTCAAATAGGTTTGATTATATCCACTTATAATCCTTCAATAACCTTAGTAAGGCTTCATATCTACAATATAGATGTAAATATCCAAAATAACAACGATCAACTTATTAAAATGTAGGGTGAATGAAATATTCATAGTAATAAGGTCGCTCGGCAACACCACGTGTTGTATAGAATAAAAATATAATATTTATTATATTATATAATATATACTATAGATAGTCCCAAACCCCAAAGAATAATTTCTCTTCTGAAACGAACAGTGTTTCAGAATAAATAGACAAATATATCTATAAACAAGACAAAAGTCTATCAACATTACATACCTACGTTTGGAAAGCCCCAAGAAAAACATCAGAATCTATTAATGGATTAATTACCACCATTGTATGTATTTTCTATCCTTTTTTAATTTACTGGGGAGGAAGAAACTGGTTTTAATATTTCAAACTAGTGGATAACCATCATTTTTAAGTATAAATAGAAAAGCGAAAATGGATCGTGTATGAGGTAAATCTATTGGCTTTGTGAATTATTATTGCTTTGAGTCATAGATCCCACTTTTAAATTACATATTTATACTATGCTGAAGAGACTTTATGAGTTATGGGAAATTGACGTTTGATTCATGACCTGAAAGCCAGAATAGTAGTATCATATTTAAGACACATAAATACTTATTTCTATATCTGTCTATCAATCATTGTATTTCTGCTTGTTTTAAGATACGCAAATGCTTTTTTAGCAACAAGTATTTACAAGATGATTTTGAAACAAAACCCAAGTCTTTTTGTAGATACTCTCAGTTTAACTTTGTGGATGCTTTATCGTTCTCAAGGGTGCAAAAGACCATCAACATCCCTCATCTTCTACAAAATGCAAGTCTCTTCGTAGATAAAAATTAATATTTGAGCAATAACGTAAAATGCTTCATTTAATCATTTTACGTATACTATAAAGCGTATAATAAACTATGAAAGAAACAGTCAAAAAATTGTGCCTCTCTATGTTTCATTAAAATATTTTTCACTTTCCTCTTCTGTCTATTTATATAATGAAAGCAAAACTTGGAGGAAAAGTAGTATAATAGAAAATGATAAAGCGCACAGAATTTACTTTTTAAATTAAAAAGTAAATAAACAGAGCTAAAATTATTTGTATATATCAATTAAAAAGACATATTTCATAATAATAAAATCGTATTAAGTATTTTATTCGATACTGTATTACCTATGATAATATTGCTTAGTAATATTTTATTAAAAGCGTAGCTTTACATTTGTATAATGTAGCAATAAAAGAAAAATTATAGAAATAATAAGATGGCCAATATAATATTGGCCATCTTATTATTTTATTTATTTATGCATATCCTTTTCCAAAGAAATGATTCCTAAATTGTAACGGCGGGTAAAATGCTCAATCTAAGCATCATTTTTGTAATTTTATTGTAATTGACTTGTAGAAAAAGGTTAAAGGTAATATTTGTAGCATTACAGGTTGAAACACTTATACTCTACGCAAGTTTTTTAATAAAAACTTTTTTATGTCTGTTCAAAAATGTTGTCTACTTGAAAAATAGAATAATTCCAGCACGTGACTTCACATAGATTCTCCACTTCTGATAAAATAAAAAGGGAGTAAAATTGTACAAAGTCAGTTAGGTTTTGCCATTGGATTTTTAAGCTTAAAAAACTAATTGATACTGCTCTCCTCACAAACATTCTTCAAATTGTCAGAGTGACCACGTTCTTTTTTTTTTTTAACATACCGATTACCGGTATATAATAAATAATAATATTTGAATCTCTGTAAATTTATCATAGAAATAGATTAAATATTTTTATTTCTATGATGTATACGAGTCATAGATATAAAATATATCTCTATATTTTTTATAGAGATATAAATAATCTATAAGAAAATTAATTAGATAATAAATTGTCCTCGTCATTCTAATGACGAGGACAATTTATTGAAGCGTTCACCTGATGAATAGTAAATAAACATAGGAGTCAAATCACTCAGTTATTATGTCAACATTAGGCTTTCAATTATTTCTTCAAATCTTAATAAATTGATAATTACTGATAAAATAACCTTCTAATTGTTACAAAAGAAGTTTGGTATTAGGTAAGTTTATCATAGTGGATATCATTAGAACTTGATGCATTCTTATTTTTTTATTCGTAGAGTTCAATGCCTGCTTGTATTGCAGCCAATTGTACTTCAAGAACACCGGATTTTTCTAGATCCCTAGAGTAAAAAAATAAGCTTTTGTCCATAAGTATTTTCAGAACTTTATAAACCAATCATATGTTTTGGCATTCTTGTAAGTTGTTACTTAATTTAATATTCCATATATATTATAACCATCTATTTTCAGATATTCTAAAAATCTATTGCTTCTAAAACCGTCGCCGAGATTGGAAACAAACCAAATGTTCAAGGATATGTTTTAAGCACTTCAAGGACTCTGACATCATAAAGCACAAAGTTAAGTGTACTCTTGTTAGTTGTTGATGGAGCAGTGCCCCCCATTTTGAACTTTCCAATGCACTTAAAAGTGGAGTCCCATCGACGAATCTTAAAGAGGACGACAGTACTAAAAAATATAATTCTGATGACATGATTGGAATCAGGCTAACTGTAAATATAGTCATTACTCATACTTATGTCCTACTTAGTACTATGGAATCCTTGGATTTGGTGAAAAAATAGAGCAAAAAAACATCCTGAAATCAAGATAATAGTTATATTTGATATTTGCCATATCTTATTCAGTTTACGAATCAATAATTTGAAAAATATCAATCATAGGTTGAAAGACTTAATTTTATTATTATTTAATATTTTGTAGAATAAATGATACTTCATTGATTAGTTGTTTATTTGTCTTAGATATTAATAAATAGATAATTACTCAAAAAATAAGGTGAATTTAAACACCAATCGTGGAGATTCCTTTAAGAGATCATACTCCTTCCTAAGAGTGAAAATGGAGATAGATGAATTATTATAAATTTATAATATATTATATATTATAAAAATTTCATATTTATACTTGCCATTTTGATAAGTGAAAAGAGGAAAACTTAACCATGTTGAGTAACCTCATTATCCATTATGACCCTAAAATAACATTATTAAGTAAGACGAAACGGATATTTACTATATAATATTTGAATATTTTGATCCTTTTGTTGATTGTATTCATCAGCTGTCTCTCCATTCAATTTTTTCCTCAAGTAAGTATCCTATATTTTTTATCTCTATGATACAAGTATGTATAGTGAAGGGTTCCTGCTTATAGGAGTCCTTGGTATAGTATATAAATATTATTTAATATGTTACAGAAAAAACCACGTTTTTTAAAAGTCTACACAACCTTTCCTCCTAAAAAATCATTTAAAAAATTTAAAGTAGCCATAAAGAAAATTGCAAAAATATACATTTTTACATAAAGTATCACTTTTGAGGTCTAGTAGGAATATTAATTGTCATCCTTGATAGTCAAAATGATCTCTAAATAATATATACAAACTAAGTTTAATAATCCCTAATTAAATAATTGTTCTTTGTTTTGATAATTGTCTCATTTCTTTGCAGCATGGCTATATATAATTATGTAATAAATACGTCGTGATTATTTTGAAATGGTAATTTAATTTCCGTTTATTATGCTGTAAACTATGTAAACATCATTAGTCATTACCTTTTTAACTAATGACTCATCAGGGATGAGTGCATAGAGTACACAAAATATTATTAATTGTGTCAGAGTTAATAGGTGTATACTGTGGGCCTTTTTTAAGAATTGGTAATCAGAAGAATAAATTTTCTTTTCCTTACTGCTAATTAGCAGTTGTCAATGTTATTTAATTCCTGAGTAGTGAACATCCTTTCAAAAAACAACTATACGAATTACTTCATTTTGTACGTTTATTCCAGAGCCCTATAATAATATAAGGCTCTGATTTATTCAAAATCAAAAAAGTTATGGGCAAAAAAGAAATTCGTAAAAATTGCAATTTAGTTTGTTTTTTTTAGGTACAAAAAAAATGATCTTTCAATAAAATATTGGATTAGTAAATTAAGTAAAGTTTGTTGAAATTTCTCTGGAAATTTGTTTGCATTTAAATCTGACTCATAAAAAATGACGTTTAACTGCAATGTTTGTAATTTTTGGAATAATTTTTTTCTATTTAAATCCTCATTTTTTTCATCAAACGTCAATTTTCCATTTTTTTAAAAGAATTGCCACAAAATGGTACATTTTGTACATAAAATTTTAGACTCCAACATTAAAATTCTGTATATTCAATTTCAGAAAATTTTATCATATAATTTTTTCAATATTTGCAAACCGAATTGATATAGCTTGAAGAATCCATGACAATTAGAATTATCAGGATCTTTTTCGACAAAACATGGAAGTAAAAATTCACAATGAACGTGCAACTTTTTTGTTTTTATAATCTCCATCCGACCCATGCTTTGAGATATAGAATTGTATGAAACGACTCGTCAATATGAGCCATATTGAATGTGAAACAATAATGCTTTTCATTTAAAGAATTTATTGATCTACAATTCCTAAGATTATAATTTTTGTAATGACTAAGCATAAAATTGATCCTTTGATAAATCATCAACGACACTTTCAAACATTTCCCGCAGGGGGAACCTTGTGCTTATTTTTCTGAATTTATATTTAAATTCGATGTCGTGAATGTTACCACAACTAATTTTCCCAAGTTTCCCTATTTATAATCAATAAACTCATAATAAAGTTGATATATTCTATTCATACAACCTAGGACGCCTGAAAACGAGTTAACTCAATTTTCGGGACAATCGAATTCAATTAGTATGTCACATAGAGGCAATTTATTGGTTTGAAGTGTACACACTATTCGAAAAAATCTATGGACCAAAAATTTCGCTATTAGTTGCACTCTGAGCATGTTCTATTATCTTTACTATCAAGCTCTAAGAAAGAAGATAGACCATTCAGGATTACAAAAATAAGAGACAAAAGTGATTAATTGTACGGCCATAATGTTTACCTAAAATCAATTGGAGGATGATTCGATTATTAATATCAAAGATTTGAACAACGCAACTAAGCCTTTTATCATGGTATTCATTCCAATAATATCCAAACAACTGAAAATAGGAAGGCTCTCGTAACCTCTCATTCCTAAATGAATCAAATACATTCAAAATACAAGTGTCAATATATGAAATATATAGATATGAAATTATAATGAGTAAAGGAATAGAATGCAAAGTAAAAAATATCCGGGGGTACCAAATTCCCATATTTTGTCGTTACGATACACCCTAATATACATCGAAAAGATAGACATTTTTGGCACTTGAATGATAATAATCCATCTTTGTCTATTTATGGGATATGGTACTGCAAGAGTTAATCTTTGAATAAAATTACCAGATTTTGCGATGCAATACTTATTTTTTAAAAGAACAATCTTCATCTATTGAAACTAGAGACACATCTCTCAAAATTCAATAAATAAATAATTAATCTATATTAATAGAGCAAAGTTTATCTGAGGGGGACTTATTTTTAATAACAAACGTGACCAGCTGAAGCTCAGCTCGTCACATCAACAAAGAAAAGAAAAGGGGAGTACACACATTAGATTACTCATAAGGATTAGCAACGAACGTGTCTTGCAACAACTCAGCGCGTCATATAATAAACGAAAACGTAAGTGGTACGCATGAAGAAACACGCAGCGTAGATTTACTAACATAAACTGAATGTATTTTACCAAAGTTCTTCAATAACATAAAAAGGATCACAAACTGTCTTGTCTTAAAAGTCCTATAATATGCCCCCATGAGTCTGCGTCAATTACGACAAATTAATTTATGTTTAAACAAAAACCGATTATAAAATGAGTTATATTCGATTAAATAAGTAAGGTAAAACGAAATATGGATTAAAAAAGTATACAATTATTAAACGCAGTTAGAGAGCCCCTAACTTTGAAATCCTGTTTCAAGTGGTCGATCCCATGTCCAGACTAAGGTTCTGTCCGACTTAGACAAGACTTTAAAAGGGCCCAAATATGTAGGAGGCAGCGATGGGTTTCTGTCCAAAACATAACTCGACTTCTTAAGAGCTTCCAATGGGGCTCTCACTCTCGCTGGAGGCTCGGGGATAACTCTTGGTGGATTCTGTTTCATCTCATTGAAGCTCCCAATGATCTCGTATCGTTGGGAGCACCAGTGCCTTTGATTAACAATAACGGTAGCCTCGGAACTGAACCTAAGACACATTGCATTGGAGAAAATGTTGCGTATGGAATAACTGGGATGATAGAACGAATGTTCAACATTACAAATGGAAGAACGTCTACCCAAACATCACTTTCCTGGTTTATTCTTAAAGCGAGATAAGTCTTCAAAGTGTTATTAAATCTCTTATTAATCCCATTAAACCCAAGGTAATACCAGGTGGTGAATTGGAAACTCGAACCTAGGAGTTGCCCCAAGCGTTTCGATAGGGATACGGTAAATAGAGCTTCCTGATATGAGTGTATGGTCTGAGGGACTCCAAATCTCGATACCTATCCTGTAAAAAAGGCACTGCTTTAGTGTCTTGTAATAGATGTGCTTCGATCCACCTCGTAGGCCTATCCAAATCCGTCAGTAGAAATCGATATTCCTTTGATAAAGGCAATGCCTCTACGAGGTCGACGTGGATGGTACTTAACCTACCGGAATTCTGATTAAATGGTGTTGCTCCGTAAGGTTTTGTGTGCACCAAGGGCTTGACGTCAGTCTTAAGACATGGCCACCATGCGAATGACTTCACTATTTCAGGGGGAGTCAACTTAAATCCATGATGTGAGAGCCATGTGGGGTTTCAAAAAATTATTTTCCTTAACTCTCCACACGACAACATAGCTCTACAGTTTTCTTGTGAACCAAAACCTACAACGTTTGTTGTAATTGCATATGACATTAAAAGATAGATACAAAGCTGGTCGTATAAATTGTTGCATCTACACAACGTTTGTATATATAAGAAAATTAAACCTTCATTTATAAAAAATAACAAGATTGGATCATCTGAAACGAAGCAATGCCCCCCATCCCTCACTCTCTCTCTCAAATGACGCCAATGCTTCAAACAAACTTTAAGATAAATTATTAAATCCCTTAGCATACATATTTCCCATTTTTTATTAAACTCATTTATTTCCACATTATCCAACGTCTAATGATGCCATTTGAAATAGGTACTATTGGTTCATACAGAATACATATATACGTGTGGGTAATAGTTTACTGAATATAGAAAAGGTATAAAGGGTTAAGGATAAAGTCAGTCTATCAAAAGCATATATTTTATTTTGCACGGTTACACAAAAGATAGGCCTAATAAAATACTCCTATAACTTATTTGAAAGTTAGTTTTGACATTAGCAGGGATTTAACTGCAGTGTCTCTTTAGCAACGAAAATATGTATTCACACGCAAAATTATTGCTTTAAAGTACAAAGAGGTATATAATTATTTAGGTCATCATGCAGGATTTGCACAAAAACTGTCAAAGTTAAAGTATTATTCAAGTTACATATACGTTGTAACTTTTGTTCAATGACTTTCGTCTATATGGTCTAGCTTTTTGAATTATATACATATTTCGGGAGTTCTCAACCTTTCTGCGACCCATTCATCCTTTTCCCAATTTTTCAGAAGTCCCCTTAAATAACTAATATTTATTTATTCCTTACATCTAAATGATCAAAGCAGAATTAATTTATATTGATTATTTAGTTATTTAACTTTTGAGTAAGTGCTCGTATAATTCACTAGTAATTCGGAATTCACATCCCAACTAAGGAAATGTGATGTCACTGTGTCTTAATAACACTTATTCAAAGCTATCCCAAAATATATTAAATATTATAAAGTTATAAAAAGTGCAAAACAACACCCTTTTTGAAGCGTTTAATAAGTCAATTTATTTTAACAAGATATCCATGCAATTTATTTTTGTTTTTAAAGACAACTCTTTCAACTAAATTCCATTTTTGTCTTCGATTTTATTTCATTTTATTGTAAAATATCAAATTATACTATTTTTAATGCTACAATTTAATTATTGGTATCAAATAAATCTTAATCGGATACTTAACCAATTTATGACGTTCCTCCACATAATACAAGAGGGATAACATTGCTAAAAATTTTGGCTCATAAGTTTGATTATTTTCCCTGTTTCTTATGAGATAACATCAAAAAATTTGAGATATAAGGAATAATTTTAAAAATTGCAATAAATGGTTGAATTTATATCTCAAGATAAACTAGAATCTTTTTTTTCTTGCTGTATCAGTGACTCTCTGCGGTTTTTGTTTGACTAGTTTGCCTCTCATGTAGCTGGCCACTTTCAGATAACTCAGATATCAGTTCCTCCTGAGACCCCACCAGCTCTTTCCTGTGTGGAGATGCCGTTGGAAGATAAATATTTATTAGTTATACACGAATTTTCCCAACTGAAATAAGATTTTTTTTTATACGAGGTGGCTTCAAAAAAGTAGGGTAGCTTTTCTAATTTTGAGGGCAACGAACTTTGGTGTGTTTGATTTTTTCAATTTTTTTTATATTAGTACACTCGCCATGAACATATATTTACTGCTTCAGATAAATCATATGTTTAGTTTGTTTGTGAGAGGCACAAGGGTTAGTAGTATTTTGCATGTTCGACGATTTATTACAATTTTGTTTTTAGACGTTTTGGGTCTGAGACAAGTGTCAACGAAGTTTGTTCCGAAACTGCTTTTGAACAAAAGAATCGTCGCATGATCAACGCTCATGAGCTGGTGACAGACGTCCATGATGATCCTGATCTTGCTCTAAAGGGTCATAACTGGCAATAAATCATGAAAATATGGTAATGATATGAAAACCAAAGCCCAATTGTCCCAATGTAAGAGCGCAATGGAGATAGCAAAAAATCGCCGAACCTGCAAAATACTTCTAACCGTCATGCTTCTCACAAACAAGCTTAATATATGATTTAGCTGAAGTAGTAAATATATATTCGTGGCGAGTGTACTAACATAAAAAGAATAGACCACACCAAATATACGTTGACCACGAAATTGGAAAAGTAAGCTTACTTTTTGAACATACCTTGTATTTTTATGTAGTAAATTAACATAAAATCCCAAAATCTCACGCGAGCATAACTTCAAAACCAGAGAAACCTTTATACAAGCTTAAACTAGACGAGGTTATAATCCACGAAATCTCGTAATTACATGTCTTCTAAGACAGTGGACAGAAGGCACACCACGAAACAAACAATTTTTTCATGTTCCTTTACTTGATTAGATGGAATTGCACTGATTAAATAAAGAAAACATTATAGTATTACATTCACTCAATCCAACCTAGGAATATTTTTGGTGAAATCCATACACATGACGTATATATATTTCTCTAGAAATAACCTGGGTACGAACGTGCCCACATTGCATTCAAGGGAATAAATTCTCCAGACCACCTTGTCCCTAAGCTATGGCGATTCAAATTTCTTGACACACCTATTTTAATTAAACCAATCATTTGGTTTATTACAAGGTATTACAAATAATGCATGTATGGCTTTTAAATATTGTACAACATGCTTGAACTTGCAATACATTGAATTTAATTGCAATCATAAAAGTTGTCAAATTCAAATACACCTATACGAGCGAAACAATGAGTGCACACTTATTGCTTTAAAAAAACGAGCGGGAGCGCGCTTACAAAATTAATAACTGATCGGGAGCGCGTTCAGGATTCCTTTAGTGGACTATGGGTCTGCTGATATAACCTATAGCTTGATCAGGACTTTTGTTCGAGAGATATAGACATAAAATATTTTCTATATAAATTAAATAGATTTAATTCGACTATCAATTTGTTTCAAATGAAATGGCATTTATATATTTACAAATTTATAAACGAAATAGCTAATTATTTGAAAATGGGTATGAACACATAAATACCTAATTTTAGAATATTCGATTTGTATGGAATATTTGGATATTTTCCAGATATTTTTAGCATTTATTCCTCATTTTAGGCTGTATATTGTTAAGAGTGAACTGAATACAACCCCCATTGTAGGTTTTCTCAATTCCTTAAATGTAATTATTTTATTATTGTCAGGAAAAACAGTATCAGTGAAGGAAGAACTAATGAACATAAGTGGGAGAACTGTTACTAGAATTTTTCCTTTTTAGGGTGAAAAGGATTTGACAATTTTGATTGAATGTTTTTTTAATAACTTTTTAGAAGATAAAAATTTGCAAAAAAAAGTTTCAAAAAGCAAAATTGGCAAAAAACAAACAAACCCGTACACAATTTGGAGGATATTTAATATCTATTATATCACCACAGATAAATTTAAGTACAGTGGTTCTAAAAGAAACTAAAAAAAAAGTTAAAAGTAAAAACCTATCAAGAAACTCTGTAAGATACTTTTTAGTCCCATTTAAATGTTGGAGAAATAACAAAGTCAAATACTGAAAACTAACAATATTGGCTAATAAATATCCAAGTTCTCTTCCTTCATTATTAGTCATTACTAATGATGAAAATCCATTGTAGAATGAGATTTAAAAAAAAATAAAATATGATAACCCTAACAATTTGAAGAATGTTTTGGCAGAGAAAAAGAATAATGCTCATGAAGTTTCATTTTAGATCAGCTACAATCAGATGTGACAAGAAAGGAACAAGAAAAGAATATAAAAAAGGACATAAAGGACTAGAATTACTCCAATGTCGATCCCCGATTCATCTCAGAGTCTAACAAGGACTTACAATTATGACTCTGCTACACATCCTCAGGGTTACGCTCCGTCTTTTATGAGCATCATTAGTTATCACTAGTGATGATCAAATTATGCAAATAAGATTTATTTACATTTCGGTAAATTATTTGCATTTTTGACCTTTATTTGTATTTTTCCCACCATTTTTATGTACGTTTATTGGGGAGGGGTGGGGGGAGGAGAAGAGGAAGAGGAATGCATGAATCCATTGGTGCCATGAGTTATATAGGGAAAAGTACAGGAATATTCAAAATATATTATATCCATCTTACCACCTATGAATATAAATTAAGGAGCACTAAGATCTGGCCTGATGTGTCTGAAAAAAATATTTGCTACGTAAACTTTGCAATTTTAGCACTAAAGCCAACATACAGTGTGTCCTAGAACAGAATAGACAGTATGCCAGGCACAAAAGGAATGTAAATTTAAACAGCAAGGGAGACAAAGCTACAAAGAAGGTGCTCAACGTCACCCCTCCAACGATAAGAGCGATGGCGTCTTCAATACTGAACTAGTGAAGGCCTTGGTCTCTGCTAATATTCCCATGCCAATGTTGCGTCTTGACGAGGGAGAGACGCAAGCTTATTTATAATAGGAGAGATCCAGGATGACCGGGAGAGATGAGAGGAAGAAGGACGTGGAGGAATGATACTACACTAGATCATGTGTGTTCTAATTATACTCTAAATATATTTACATAAGACGACACTATTCATAATACATAAAACTCAGTACTTAAATACATAAAAGAATATACAGGAAGATAAAAACCAGAAAGGACATATTAAATACATAACATCACCCCCCAAGCACCAAATCCATGGCGGTGCTTAAACAGGTTCCTCTCCATGAACAGCAGCCTATAGATCCGCTCCATCCATGTCCAGGCGAGGACAAAACATTCTTCCTTGTATTTTAAAAGTTTATCTCCATAGACGTGCCGTGCTCTCAGCACGCGCACCGGAGAAAGGAGGACAATACTCCTCATAAAGGTTTTAAGGACCCGAGCACCTTGCTCGTCCCTGGGAGAAATAACATTCACCCTTGTTGAAGTTTTAAGGACCCGAGCACCCTGCTCGTCCCTGGGAGAAACAACACTCACCGTTGGCGAGGTTTTAAGGACCCGAGCACCCTGCTCGTCCCTGGGAGACATCTTGCTCGATGTACCCTCATCCAACTCGGGATGATCCACAAGAGAGACCGTTCCACATCCATCAACCAATGATGTGAACGGGAGAGTAGGAACAGTAGAGAACCAAAATTGGGTAGGCATAAATCCATTTTGAATTATGTGGTCCCTGACCCGGACACACACTTCACTTCTTGAAAGTGACCAAGGTTCTCTTCCTTCCTCCACGAGGCCCAAACATAGGCACAGTCCATATTGCTCCGCCTTCCGTAAATGAACGAGCGTTCTCCCTATCGACGAAAAAGGGCTACCCAACTCCAAAAGGGCTAGCTTCGCCGATGATCCCACAGCAGGGAGGACACGTGATCCTGATCCCATCCTCGTCGCCAATGTTGCGTCTTGACGAGGGAGAGAGTCAAACTTCTTTATAATAGGAGAGATCCAGGATGACCGGGAGAGATGAGAGGAAGAAGGACGTGGAGGAATGAAACTACACACTGTTTATACGCTCATGTGTATTCTAATTATACTCTAAATATATTTACATAAGACGACACTATTCATAATACATAAAACTCAGTACTTAAATACATAAAAGAATATACAGGAAGATAAAAACCAGAAAGGACATATTAAATACATAACAGCCAAGATCAATCCCAGGGAGTTCAAAGATTTCTTGGAGAAGTATTCTAAAAATACGATTCCAAGCTGCACCACTATGACCATTAGAATGGAGAAAACAAGCAAGGAGGTAGTGGGCAAAATCAAGGAGAAACTATAAGTTATTGTCTATCTCCATTCATGAAACCACAGACAGTCTGGGTAGGGCCATGTGTCTAGTAATGACAGGACTTTTAGACGATGCATACCTTTAGAGGCCATACTCAATCAACTTGGTCAATCTAGGCACCACTAACAAATGCACTGTGCAGCAATGCATCAATTATTCTCTGTTTGAGCTACTTGAGCTACCGACTCAAACTACGATAAGGTGCTGCTGCTTCTCACGGTACTCCTTACTGTGTCAAGGCTAGCAAAGGTCTGATAGATAGGTATCCCAGCCACCTCCACTGTCTTTGTCTCACCCACGGCCTCAACCGTGTTGCCGAATTAGTTAGATACAATTTTCCAAATTTGGACAAACTCATTACCAAATTGAAGAAGATTTTCATTAAGTGTGCCTGTCGTAAGTTGGAGTTTGCTACCTCGTGTAATGTTCCCCTCCCTCCATAGCCAGTTCTTACAAGGTAGGGAGCATGGCTCGAGGCAGTCTTCTACTAATATAAAAACTTCAGTGTTCTCAAAGAGTCTGCCCAGCAAATGTCTGACGTCGTGCCTATTTCATAGTTTATTCTCCTTTATACAAAACGAGGTTATAAGTAAGGGTGATACTTTTGGTAAGAATAGAAAAGCGTGCGAGGAGAAGAGAAGAAATACTTATGGCATCATTGATTAAATAATATACATCTTCTTCTATCAATCAAGAACGTCATCATTCCCGCCTTTATTATTCAATATTAATATAATATTAGATGGTGATAGTCGATAGAGAACTGAATAAAATGCCTAAAATAACGTCGCCTTCTGTCTGGATTTCTGAAAATGGAGGCCCAGGAATTTGGGAATTACTTACCAGATGAGAAGCAGATGGTTTGTCGGATTTGTCGAAATAAATGTGCCTTTGGTCTCCTATCTAGAATTACACGCCACTCATTATTCTCATCTTATATCAAGAGAATGGATATTCATCTAAAAAAACAAGTTAATGATGAATACATCAAGTCAGACTTTAACTCTGATCTCAGAAAGATGCTTATTGCATGTAATATAACCTTATCAATTGCTAATCATCTATGTTCAAAAAATTTATGGAGAAATACACGAGTAAACCTATCCCTTCCCGAGGTGCCATCATTAAATTAATGGAGGATGTTGGTACTGATGTCATTAATAGAAATACATATAAAAATGTTTTGAGTCGTCCAAAACCTAATGACGATCAAGTTATCAGTAAAAAGTATAAAATATTTACTAATTTCGAAATGAAACTCTGAATTTTGTACTATCTAACAGTAAGTATTCAATCTTTTTTTAAATTTAACCATAAAATATGATTCTATTTTAGCTAAACATATCAAGAATTATGATACACAACTCATTAAATGGCAAAAACAACTGCTTAAATGGTCACAACAACGGGGGTAGTAGCTTTGGATGGTTCGCAACTAGTTTGTCTGAGATTAGTTTCTTCACTTAAAGACTTGGGTATGATCATTAGGTTTTCCAATATTACATAGTCAATAAATATTACTTCTTTATCACTTAAGGCTTAGCTATGGTAGATAGGCTCCAAGAAATGGTGTTCAGAAAACTCATAAAAGGGAAAAACAAATGCTTAAATGGTCACAACAACGGGGTAGTTGCATTGGGTGTAGCATTATAATTACCAATTGTGTATATATGTTGTTATATAAGCATAAATAGCGGAGAAAAAAATCTTTTTTGATGCTCATAATAAGGAGTAATATCGCCGGACATTACTACATAATTAGCTTTTGCTCTAAATCTTTACGATGTCATGTTAGAAAACTACAATAAGTCAAGAATGGTTGCCTGAATTGTCTTATCAGTTAAATTTGACTGCATGGATTAACTTTTCTTTTTTTTAGATAAATATGAAATAAATGAAAGTGGGATTTTAAAAGCTGTTCTTACTAAGATTGGAAGAAGATATGGATTGAAATCTAACATTATTTTATGATTTACTTTATTATTAATAATTATTAAAATCTCATCGGTAGAAATATATCTATCCTGTGCACAATTGTATATGCAATTTGCACATAAGGAAAAAAGGTGATGATCTTTTTGATTAAACTCCACGTCTGGCTTGTATTTTGCAACCTCAAGTTATGACATATTGAACTGAATTCCGATGTTAGAACAAGAAAATATTATTTGGATCAATCAATTATTTCAATATTCTGTATTTATAATTTATTGTTATTATTAGTTATATGATTCTAATTGTTTAATTTTGTATATTTAACTTAAATGTATGATGTTTTATTTTTTTAGTATGTAGATTATATTTAATTTAAGCCTTCTATTTTAAATTTGGAACTTCAAATATATTTCGAAATACTCTTATTTTGTCGTTTTATTAGTTATTTTTCTGAGAATATGGTTCACAATAAATTACTATTTCATGGAGTGTGACGTTTCCAAATCTACTGTAACGGATAAAAATCGTCTAAGTCAATTATATGTATTATATCTTTATTAAACATTTTGCTAATAAATACTTTCGTTACACCCTCAAAAATCATAATAAAGCAGGCAACTGATAAATACTGATGTGATTATCAGTGATAATCACATCAGTATTTTAAACAATGATACCATGTGTCTTTCTCCCCCCTGTCTCCTCACACGCGTTTTTCTCTACAATATTATCAACTATAGTTATAAGATATATTATACTTATGTTCCGTTTCCAAAAGGAGAGGAATACAATTTCTTGTTGATCCATTGAAGATATTGTATATTTGCATACATATATATTGGCCATTTTATTATTTCTAAGAAGAAATGGCGGCTATTATACACAAAATAGTTACACTTATAATACAATATTACTAAGTAGTATAAAACAACATCGAATAAAATAATATGCAAGATTATAATATAAGGACTATAATATATATATGTCACTCATTTTAAAAATTGTGTAGAAATAATATGGCAATGATTGTGTCTGGTAGTAGTTAAGAGATCAATAGCAGTTGGCGTGGTTTAGTGATTTGGCTAACTACCAAATGATTTTTGGCCTTTTTCGATTTCTTTTGACAGGAAAGGTTGCGTGATACAATAAAGTTATGGACGTGCTCTATGTTTTTTTACATATATATATATATAGGGTTGTTGAAGTATCATAAAAAGCGACATGTTAAGGTTGAAAAAGATTTCTTGTAGACAAGTAATTTACTCAAGTTAATAGGGTTGTTTCGCCAATTTGTTTATATAATTATTATTGTTAAACCCTGGCCTATTCTGTTGCATCTTCAATCTATATACTCATGTTGAAATAATACGTAAATCATTGATACAAATTTGATAAGGACTCCAAGCATAGAGGGGTCTGTACATGTAAGGTTTGATGTAATTTAAATAAATGAAGAATACTACAAAGATTATTCAAATGATTTATTTTTGATGACGATGCGTATTCTTAAAGGTACATAAACTTGTAATGTTAAAGTATCTCTTCACAAATATTTGTTCACCTCAACATTAGAGTCAATATTAAACGAATTTACATCGACGGTCCAAGAAAAAATTAGATACTGAGATACTTTAAAAAAAAATTGGTCTGTCCATATCGTACAACCAATGGAACATCAGCCTTGTTTACTTGTTAGTGAAGAATGGAGATGGGATTTTTGTAATAGCGCGAGAATAAAGCGGAGAGGCACATATGGTATCACTGGCTGAAGACCAATGTTAATATCAGCTTTTAACTGTATGGTTTTAGGGATACCTTCTACATTTAAAATAACATTTGTGCATAGAAAATATTATAATTATATTTAAATTCACATATATCTATTTTGTTATGCATTTTTAAAACAATTTAGAAAGGGCAAGAATAATAATTTCAGAGGGAGAAAATAACACAACGACGACCTATTAAATAATGAGGTAAAAAAAAAAGAGCAAACACATCAACCCTTTTTCCTTTTCTATAGTGTGTTTTTTAGCTGGCCTGTGAGTTTGTACTTGGTAGTATAAAGTACGAATTTTATTTTCCTTAGCAGTGGTCATTATTATTTAATTCCTGAGTATAATCCTTTCCTACATTGATTTAATTATATTCAAACCCTGTTTGAACATTCGTGTGTGCTCATAAAAGACGCAGCAGAACCCTGAGGATTTGTTGTGGAGATGTAATAGTAAGTCCTCGTTGGACTCAGAGTAGAATTGGGGATTAATATCGGAGTAATTCTAGCACAAGTCCTTGTTTATATCCTTTTCTCCTTCCTCTTTTGTCACAGTTGCTAATTGTAGTTAATCTAATGAAACGTCATAAGCATTATTCCTTCTCTCCTCGAGTTACCATTTTGATTTTACGTTTCTTTTTTTTAACATGCCCATTGCACACTGGATTTTCACCTTTGCATATATCCCTTCTATGGTTATTAGTATCAATAATATCGCAAAGAACACAAACACTTGGGCGAATATTGATCACGTGATCCTCTTTTTGCCACTGGACTTATATATCTTTGATTTAAATCTTCTTGCGTTTATTAGTAATTTCATAATTAATTTTTTCTCAAGTTGTTACTATTTCATTGGACAGGAAAGAATATCTAAGTATTGTCTATTGAGTGTGCTTATGAAAAACGGAGACTAAAACTGAGGATTTTTTGGGAAATTATCTCCTATATTGAAGCAATTTTGATCTGTTCACCAACACCTAATAACTCCAAAAGTTGACTGGTACCACCACGTGTATCTTATAGGTATAATATTAACAACAGAACAACAATATAATCGTAAAAGACCCGTTTTACAAAGTAAATCATTTTCAAATATTCTTAGCTTTTAATTTGTTTATCAATCATGTATGTTTATTGGATATAGAAATAGACAACATGCTTAGAAGTTGCAATGAGGCCAAAAATTCTAAGTAAACAAAAACATAAATTTCCACCATTATATATTAATATCTAAACCTACAAATGTCATTTTATTTTTCATCATATGATATTTATCTATAATTATTTCCATGGATTTGTTAACATCTAATTTAGAAATGTTCACAAATCGTATTTTATGTGTCCAAAGAGTGACTAGTCTTTTTATTTCAAATTAGGATTAATTGTTTAAAAAAACCCAGCTGTTATCATTGAGCTTCGAGTACTCCAAAATAATATTAGTTGACAAGATATATGTATATAGTTGATTTATTTTAAACTGTTATAACCTTTTATTATTATCGTAGAGTACAAAAATATAAATTAAATAAATATGTTTGTGGCATTACGAACGAGTTTAAATAATATCAAAATCATATTCTTAGGAGCAAAAAAAAAAAAAAAAAAAAGCCTCGAAATACAAATGTTATAGAAAATGACAATGTCCTGATAGAATATTCTGAAATGGATATTGGGACAGCAACACGAAATTGAATTAGCTAGCTAGGAGAGAAGAATATAAAATGATAAGTAGGAATGAAAAGAGCCGATTCATCAGGACTCGATAGGAATGATGAATGGTGAAAAAAACAGGACCTTTTAGAAAAAAGACTGATAAGAAATACAGTCCTAGAACCGATCAAACACTCCCGGGTGTAGAAAAAGTAATGAGTTCCAATTATTTTTTAATGGCTTAGATTCTAAGCATTTGATTGATATATAAGTTGTAAGACACCCAAGAGTAGAAGCCCCACCAAAGTGAAGCCTGAATACATTTTTGGGGCCTTTAAGGTCAGTCCAACGAAATGTCAGAGTATGCCAAGAAGAAGAGGTGCATCCGTCTACTGTGGGCAAGGCCATCTGAAAGACTAGAGGAAGGTAGCTTAGAAGAATTGAGAGACCACTCCTGTCCCAACATTGAAAAGAACTCTGTCTTCACTGACGTGAACAACTTTTGAATGATCTGAAGCACAACAGCAACCGGGATATTTTTCTTCTCTCATGAAAAGACCTTTAACGTTAACCCCATCTACAACAAGCAAAATGATCGGGTGGTATGCTTTGGAAAGGCTGGCAACAGCATCAGGACAGTCACCAAGACCTAACATCCGGCCTCTGGGATGATGATGGGGGTTGTGGCATCAACTGAATAAAAAATATTTTGGTTTCCTCTTGGATACCGGTTACTAGCAGCCGACTACTTGACATTATACAGGAAATGATGTGTAGCAGCATGAACTTCTAGTACTGGAAACTTTGGCTCCCTCAAAGCCCAGATCTGAATCCACTGGATTACTCCATTTGGTGGCAAATTGAGAAGAAGGCCAGCAATCCCCCCTCAATTTATGTGTATGAAATAAAAACTGTTTCGACATTAAACAGTAAATTAATAACAACTTTTTTATTCTCTCCATTATAAAAGACTCGACAGTATATCAGTTGCCATGATGTTGCTCGGGATTATATTTTATGACATTCTTTCTGGGGGGATTTATAAACTTACAGAGAATTACTCTTTTTCACTTATCTATTGATGGGTCAGAAATTATCTCCTTTTTTCTTTTAAATTTCATTTTGTAGCTCAAAAGTTTTTTACACGGCGTTACCTCACAAAACACAAAAATATACGGTGTATTTTGGTTTCAAATATGGATGTTTCTATTTAAGTATTTATAAATATCGATACATGTAAATCCGGTGTGTTTCAACTTTGTATAAATTAAAATAAGGAACCTATTAAGCGAAGACTCAAGTGCGCCCGCTACAAATTGGGAGAATAACTGAGAAATTAACACAATGAGTAATGACATAAAATAAGTTCAAAAGGACATTTGATGACCATTTGTTGTATTTTTATTTACAAAAAGGGGTTAATTAGAGTTAAATAGTAAGACCTTTATACAAAAAATCAGACCTTTAAAATTCATAAATCATAGTTTTTATGAAGTTATTCAATTCCAATATCAAGCCTTTTACAGGCCTATTTTTAGGTATAGGTACCAATTCGACTATTTGAATCTAAATAATGGGTGTTTTTTTTTCTTCATAAAAATATAATAAATACCCTTTTGATCATATGTTATGTAATTGTTGTAATTCCCCAGATTTTCTACCCCGTTTGTAGCGGACGTACTTGAGCCTTCGCTTACTGGTTTCTAGTATTATATGGTTTAAGTGTTCTGAACGTTGATTAGTAGAATTATAATGAGGTTTTGTTATGCTATGAATACTTTTGGAAGAATTATTGTATAATAATTCCATAGTTGGTAAGAATTGACACAAAATTCGCTAACTAGCATCTCATTCTAACTCCCTTTTCCTGTTTCTTTTCGTAGTAAAT
The DNA here is from genome assembly GCF_016086655.4 of Lepeophtheirus salmonis. NCBI lineage: Eukaryota > Metazoa > Arthropoda > Copepoda > Siphonostomatoida > Caligidae > Lepeophtheirus > Lepeophtheirus salmonis. The sequence goes on along the minus strand of NC_052136.2, from coordinate 17,760,484 downwards.
GTTGGGTGATACAATATAGGTAACGGTTTGTTCAAGTATCCCTTCACATATACATATTTTCTTTCATACTTAATGATTAGAATAAAAGGTAATTTGAAGAAGTCTTACAACTCAAAAATACCTTCTTATTAGTGAAATGGACCTGAAAGAGATTTGATTATACATGATGTACGTACGTGCGTGCTTTCCCTCGGCTTCTTTCCTGGAGTAAATTTACACTCTCTTATATATTCATCGATTCATTTTTGGATTTTACAGACTAATGTAGGACAAACACTTTATTTAAAAATTGTTTAAACATTTGAAGGTCGCATATTTTTAAAATTTTCCTAAAGAAAGTAATATATATACCTACAACAGATATAAAATATGTATAAACCTACATAAATATGTCTGTAAATATGCTATAATAATCGTAAATATATGTATGTAATTCGTGATATTTAATCATTCCTCGTTAAAAAAAGGAAACAATAGGCTTGGTGGATAGTGTTCAACGATTAACTACACCAGCCATCAAAATTTCACTTTTTTTTCCTTTAAACATTGCATCAAGTTTAGATGATCTGATAATAGTATAATATGTACACGTATGTATATTTGGAATCAATATGTAATTATGCAGAAAATAGGCATATCATTAAGAGTATTTGAATATTTTTTCTTCATTAAAGTTTTTTACAAATAAAAAAAGTAGATAACAATTCTAAAAAAACTTGAGTTCCTACTAAAAACTCGTTACTTATGCGTCAAGTACTACTGCAAATATTAGATAAATCCAATCTTTAGTTTCTGTTTGCGCCTGTTAATATATTTGTAAATAATACATAGGTAGGGGAAATCTTATTCTTGTATTAGTTTATATTTAATTAAAATTATTTCCATTATTATAAAACAAAATTAATTATGTATTAGTTATATTAAAAAATAACTTTTGTTGTCGTCATAATTTATTAATACAGAAATAGAACGCATGATATCAATATTCAGAAAAAATACATACAGGTGTATTAAATTAATGGTAGAGAATGACTTTTATAACCAGTGGTTATAAAACTTTTTACAATTTGTATCCCCTCACAGAATATAAATTACAATCATTATAACTAGTCTGAATATACATACAATGACGAGTACTTGACCAATTTATGACTTTCCTTCACGTACCACTGGAGTGTACTCAAGTACCACCAGGGATACACACTAGAATATCACAGTTCAAAAACCACTGCTTTAGACTTTAGTTTCTAAGGTAATCCGTAGCATAAAATTTATAGTTGTGCTATATCTTATTCCTACTAGCTTAAAATATATTTTTTACCTAATATTATGGAAATTGTTCGGGAAACGAGTCTGTACGTTAATCATTTATTAAAGTAATTGGGGGACTGGAAAAGCTCATTAGCTTCCTCTCTGTGGACGCCTCTGAGAAGTAGTCGGAAATCTTCAACCTTACAGAGGGATTAATTTGTCTTCAATATCATGGATTCACTTAATCCTGACTAAGATTGACTTTGTATCAGCATTAATTCTAAATTCCATTTAATTATTAGTCATTCCACTTTCTAATTTGTTTAGATATATTATCAACTGGTAAAATATTTAAACATGGGAATAAATCATATTTTTAGGCGTGTTTCTCGTCGAAAAACTTTGAATGCCACGGAGCCAAAAGAGCAGCTTTTTAAAATTTGATCTCAATAGAAACAAAGCTATTTGTAAATAAATAATGTATCCTCATACCTCATGGCTTAAAGATACTTGTTATTTAATTAAAATTATTTTACTCTATTTTTAATTTGAATTATCAATGACTTCAAATCTCAAATCCCATAAGCCAAAAAAGTTATACTATAAGTGTTACAAGGTACTTAGTTATTTAATAATTATCAAAACATTTCCCTTTCTAAATAATAGAACTGCGAACTCGAGTAATGTATTTGATAAATTAACCCTCGACTTGTAAAAATGTTGAAGAACTTGACTTGAATTTGTCCCGTTTGACTTTTGAAGATCTGCTAGAAAAGCAATTCAATTTATGAAATACTAAAGGTTGTGCCCTATTCAGGTTTAGCGGTTCTATCCGTCCCGGTTCTTTCATTTCAACGTTTCTTTTCTTGGTTCAGCTTTATCGGCCTCGGTTCCGGTATTCAGTCTCGGTTCTTTTTTATAAAGGCTCAGTTTGGTAACATACACTTAAAAAAATGGGTTGCACTAGAAAATTCGGCCAGGAAATGATATGTGATACAAACACATCCGCAACTATCTTATACACAGAGTGCATAGTAGTTCCAGCATTGGAACTCAGATAAAACTGTATCGCTCTGGTGACGTAAAAAAATCATTGGAAAACGCTGCAATTGCACAAAAAAAAAATGACTTATTGATTAAAGCTAATTTTTTTTTTATATTATATCGTTTGAAAAGTCCATACAAAGTCCAAGAGAATGCACTACTTTCGCCTATCGAGGTTATTTTAAGTTAGTAGCCTCTTTTGGAAGAACGCACACCAACTTTCAGCCAGATCGGTATATTTCTTTCGGTTTGATAGTCGTTTGAATCAAGGAATCGGCTGGAAAGATTATGGCGACTGTCTTTTGGATTTGCACGGAATAATCTTCATAGTTTATATGGAAAAGGGTAAAACTATTACAAGTGTATATTATTCATCGTTATTGGACGTTTGAAAACAGAGTTGTAAGAAAAAAACCACGATTGTCCCACAAAAAAGTCCTTTTCCATCACAACAGTCCATCAGCTTACACTTCCGCAGTTGTGGTTGCAAAATTAATGGAAATAGGGTTCAAACTAGAGATGTCCACAGCACTTGCAATCTCATACATCTTCACTCTTATGTCATCAATCATCATATCATGGATTTTATCAATGATTTTCAGATTAGGAACCTCAACAGGGAGTCCATAATGTTCAGTTTCACTTCTGCCCATGTGGGCACTCCTAAAATTTTGAAACCACTTATAAACTGTTTAAAAGAAGTTGAAGAGCCCCCAAAATGTTTAATAATCTTCTGTATTGTCTCCTGAGGCGTGTTGCCTTTTATAAAGTAATATCTAATCAACACACGAAATTATTTTTCGTCCATTTTTTGAAAATCCCTCCAGCTCCTCGATTCAAACGAATGCTAAACTGAAAGAAATTGACTGATGTGGCTGAAAGTTTGGCTAAGTTCTTCCAAGAGATGCTACTAACTAAACATAACCTCGCCAGCAGTGCCATCTTTCCGACTTTGCACGGACTTTTTAAACAACTTTAGTATATTGTATTTACTTATATATAGGAAAAAACGAACAAGAACATGGACTGATCAGCAATATATTGCAGTCTCGGGTCCACTTTGTGGGTTTCGGTTCTAGCAGTTCAAGAACCAGAACTGTTTGAACTGCTAGAACGATAAGGGTACAACCTTGGAAATACTATGTATTTCCAATATTTAAAGAAAATATTTTTAGAGACTGAAATTTTGAGAATTTGTAATTTAAGTTCAGAAATCGATGATATCCAATTTCTCTTTTCAGATTCAAAAACGATTCTTTAGCAAATATAACTTTCTCAAATTAATTATAAATATTTCTCTCATTCAGATTTTAAAAATAAAATTTCCACCAATTTAAAAAAAAATAGAAATATATATTGATCCAAATTTTGCCATTTGGGCTATCAGAAATATTACATGGGTTCAAAGTAAACTTAGGAATACCCTCGGCCCTCCCACATACTCCTTCTAGTTTTAATGATTCATAAATAAATAAAGATACTGACATAATTAGGAAACTGTGCCCTTCTTTTTCCAAGCAACTTTTTTCTAGTGAAAGAACTTGTCTTATTTTGCTTCCTTTCCCACCTTCGACAACGTTACGTCTATTTTAGGAGGCTGTAGAGTAGTGTTTCCCAAAGTGGGCGAAACCACCCCCTGGCATAAAAAACAAATTGATTTACAAAATTTAAAAATATTGATTACAAGGTAGCAATGTTGAATATTATCCGGTTGATAGGATAGAAATACTTTATATTGAAATCGTATTATTGTACTGCATTATTCCATTATGTTTTATCCTATACTCAATATCCTAGGCTCTTCTCTAATGCAAACAGACTACTTATTATAAATACTTATACTTTAGTTAAAAACGTGAAATTACAAAAAAGTAAGATCAATAAACTAAAATCCAAATTATGTACCCTAAAACATCAGTACTGAAAGGACGTCCAGTAATTATAAATCTGTATTAAGATATTTTTGGCATCAATAATCCTTTATTTCCTTAACTATTTAAGCCAAACCCTATTTGTCTGCTGGTTCGAGAAATGTTCAAAGCACAAAAAATATTGGAATTATGGTTTTAATCAGTTCACAATAATCCACTAACAGTTTGAGTGCTTCCTACAACATTGTCTTGCTGTTTGCTTGATCTGGACATTCCCTCAATTCAAAAATGTTTCAACAGCTTGGCATTTATAACGATGAGCAGTTTTATCGTTTATTACTACACGCAGAAGTTACATGACCATCAAAGGGAAACTTTCTGAAACTTCTTTAGTCATTTTTCGACTTTAAAACTGGGTTTTGTAATGATTTAATAAACATTAAGGATGACATTGTTTATTGTAAGATATATTAACAAAATTCAATGAAATTAATTTTGAGTTGCAAGGAAATTATACCAATCATTTCTAAGTTAGGTCTATTATCTCCACCTTTCTAAGTTATGGAAACAAAATTTAGCCCCCTCCCCCCATGAACTTTGCTAGTTTCCAAGTCGCTGTGAATTGGATAAAGACAATAACATATGAGATTATTACCTTCAAGTGTATTGTGCTCTCCTGGAAGAGTTGCAAAGATACATGTCTGAACGATATCAGGATTTTTATGGCTAATAGTTCCAGACTGGGTTGTCAATTCATTTTTAGAAGTCAGTAGTGAAAAAAGAAAAGAGGTAGAGCAAGAATTACTTTTGCTGAAGAACAATGGGTACATTTTATAAGTTTGCCTACACGTTATACTTTCTCTTTCTATTTTGAAATTGGAGGCGGCGACAATGGATAGCTGAAATTCCCTTATTGCAACTTTTTAATAATAAGGAAATAACTTCGCAAATCAAAGAATATATTATTGGATTAGGAGGAGAGGGATGTCGACTTTTTTGAGATATTCGGAGATTTAGTACTTTGGGGTCGTGAAGTAAATGGAAGGTCACATTATGTGGAGGAGGTTATCCGTGGACTGAGGGATGAGGCCGCAGGAGATCACATCTTATTAAATAAAACACTTCAACTTTTTATTGTATCAACTATGAACCGTTACAAGTATAATTTCAGGAGGAATATAATTATTATAATGAAGAGGACCTTCTACGTCATTAAAACTAATAACTCCTGTAACAGAAAATTAATATATAAACAGAAATATACAGTACAATGAATCTAATGATTCTCTAATCCTACGTGGAAAGTTATTCGAGCAATAATGACCAATTGAGTCCGTATCAGTCTCCTGTTACTCCAATAAAATATTCTTCGTTTCAAAATAAAGCCATTATTATTATAAGGCCGTAATGATTGATTTTAGAATATCCACTATCGTTGTCTCCAATTTCGCGAAAGAAAAAGAGGGTATTGCGCAAGATCAAACTATGTACCCAAAAACTACATTGAGCCAGGCTCAAAGTTCAAGATATCATGCCAAGATTTTTGGCTACAAAAAAAAAAAAAAGTATCTGATCTCTATTCCGTATTATGAAATAAGGTGAAAATATATTTCATTACTTTTTCACCATCATATTTCGTATAATGAGTCATGACTCGTCCCACCTTTAGTAATTAAATAAACCTTTACAATTTTAAATAATTACTGAAATAGTCCAGTTAAAATATAACTTTGATATAATATATAAACTTACATTTCCGCCAGGTGTTTTTGTCAATGGATCTATAATGAGGAAAATCCAGTGTATTTTTTAGGTGGGCCGTTATTTTGGAATTGGTAGTCTGAAGAATGCATTTTCTTTTCCTTAGCAGTTGTCATTATTATTTAATTCCTGAGTAGGGAACATCCTTTCCTACATTGATTTAATTATATCCAAAACCTGTTTGAATGTTCGTGTTTGCACATAAAAGAGGGAGCGTAACCCTGATGATTTTTTGCGTAGTTATTGTAAGCCCTTGTTGGACTCGGGGTAGAATTGAGGATCGACATCGGAGTAATTCTAACAAATGTACTTGTTTAATACTTTTTCTCCTTCCTCTCTTGTGACAGCTAATTTCATGAAACGTTATCATCATATCATGAGCATTATCCCAAGGAATTTCAGTGTTCCCTGATTATCCTTTCTCTCTTCCAAAACATTCTTCAAATTGTCATAGTTACCATGTTGATTTTCGATTTCTTTTTTTAACATACTTATTTTACACTTGATTTTCATCAGTAATAATGTATTATGTTGTGTGCAAATTTCAACTTGTATTAGCAAATAGTACAAAACAACATTTGTAGGTCTGTTAATGCCTTATTCAATTACAAAATCGGTAATTTTAATAATAAACTATTAATTGATTCCACAATTTCATTTTAATCAATTAAAACGACTCAATTAGTTAGTTATTATATATTTATAGATTATATAACTGTGGCCATTTGAACCTTATAAATTTGCTACTGAATACTTGGCAATCACTAACTTTAATCAAAATAGTTAAAAATTAATTTATTAACAATCTAAGGAATATTCAATTGTTCCAAAATCTTCCCCATAAGAATTGTAAATTTTTCATTTCAAACTATTAATGATCGGACTCATTTTTGTTACCCAATTGTTCAATTTGGTTAAAATTATAATAACATATATATATATATATATATATAATATTAATCCTACTTTATATGTATATAAAAAGAGTTCTAAACACTTGTGACCGCTTTAAGGCATGTATGTACTTAGTTATCTGTATATTATAAAAAGAAAAATACGATATACCTAACCTAACACATTTGCCATGATTCATTTTTTATAGAAATGATTCTTTCATTTAAAAAAATGTTAAGGTTAGTTGATAATTAATTAAAAAAAACTAGCTTAAAGTGCATTTGATTAAAATTGGGATTACATGGTACAGGGCATCAAGACAAATAAAAATGAAGGAACTTACCCTGGCAGTGATGGATAGTAAAACTAGATATCTCCTTTTAATATGTAACCATATCAACTCTTTGAATTAATTTAACGCCAAAGTGTTTCGGTCCTTTGATTCACCTGGTTTAATAAGGGGAAACCTAACCATATAGCAAGAAGTTTTATTAGCCTGCTAATGAATACGTATCTCATCAATTTATTAGCACAAAATATTTACTGTTTGCCTACAAATAAAAAAGGTGGGCTAACTATATATTTAGAGGAAGATAACTAACTATAGTATTATATAATTATTTATTAACTTTTCATTATAATTAATAATATTAAATATATCGGTTACGAAATTGTAATTTTGTAGAAGTTGTGAGTAAAAATAAGATTAAGTGTTTTAAGTATTCTGTTTTATATTTATTATGGTCTGCAGTTCTATCTCTCATAATTATATTGTAGGTATAGTTAAGCTAATTGAATAAGTCAAACATAAAACGGCGCCCTTTATCTCATCTTTAAATAACAAATATAAAGATAAGAAGGTTATCGTCCATGTTGACAACAATTTTATCAGTAATAACTAATAATTAATGAGGGAAAAGGGAATAATGATTATTAAACGTAATATCGACTACATCAAGCAAGTTATGAATGGAATTTATTTAACAATCAAGAATTATTATTATTGTTTACACAAATGAGATAAAATACATAATAAAACGATATTGAGTGAATTTCATATAATAGAGGGGATGCAAATGAATGGTCATTCACCCACCCCAATTCGGAGTTATTATATAGGAGCTATATCGTAGATACTACAACATATTATTGATATTATGGACTACAAACTACCAATAGGGTTTTAATTTAGTTTTCTTCTCTCTTCTTTTTGTACATTTTTTTTTTGCACATTTGTAAATCCTCGGATATACAATCCCTTATTGTTTTCTCATGGCAGCCCAGATCCCTCGCCATGGCCCTCATGGACCTGGTAGGGTCATCCTCAACCATCTTCTTCACCTTGTTGACAAAGTAGGTGTCCCTGACCTTCCTGTCGGCGCCTTCCTCCTTGGGTGCCCTCTTTAAGGTGGCATCAACATCCCAGGTATCCTCTAGCTTCTTACGGATACGCTGAACAGTCCGTAAACTCACTCCTAAGGTTGAAGCAATCGTTGAATTGGAGATTTCACCTCCATTATTAACCAATGCCATGACTACGGCGGACCTCGAATGCTCCTCGTTCCACTTATAGCCCTTTATCTCCTCATATGATGACGGCATGATGCTAACTGAACTACGTATCGTCAGCTGACGAGAATACCTTTCCTATTTGGTAACCGCTTTTTTATTTGATAATGTCGTCTTCAAGTTATCACGGTTTAAAGTAGGCGACAATTTGATCCCCGCTCCCTGTATATACATTCCTACTGCCTGCTTTCTCAGCAATTTGGAGTTGGGCTAGTGAATAAACCAGAAATGGCGTGTGCAGAGAGGCAAAGAACATTTGGGAACCCTGTGTTTGTGCTAGCAAATGATGATATGAATAAAGGGAGGGAAGCAGAAGGAGGGAGAGAAAGGGAATAGGAGGGAGGAAAAGAACATTTGGGAACCCTGTGTTTGTGCTAGCAAATCATGATATGAATAAAGGGAAGGAAGCAGAAAGAGAGAGAGAAAGGGAATAAGATGGAAGAAAAGAAAAAGGAAAAAAAGAAGAAGAAGAGAAAAAGAGTCATCGTTGTCGTTACGCTTGATAAGAAGAATAAAGTAGTTTATTCCATCGTCGCAGCTTTATTCGTTGAGGACTCTAAGGATATCTTCCTCCTTAGATTTTCGTAATCAGGTAATTCGGATTTCCAATATTCATTTAGACTTTTCCTAAGGGGAATGCTCTTCAATAGTTTTCATGACATAAAGAATTTTATTCAACTTTGGCTCTTAACGTAAATGTAATTTGTGACTTGATCATTTTATATGTTCCAAGTCGGGGTTGCTGAAAACCGGAAGACTCAACTTCTGATGTTTGAAGCTCCTCTTTGATTTAGTTGATTTAAGTGTTCGGCAAGGACTGAGGAGATTCATTGAGTCCCCTGGATTCAAGTTGTTGAAAAAGGAATTAGTGCAGCCTTTTTTACTCTGATCCTTCCTTGAGAATTGCTTTTTGCACAATTGTTCATTTCATACTTAGTACTTATTGGATTTAAAAAGAAAAAGTAAATGACTAAACGCTACAAAGAGACTGAGTTCCTTTTTCTCCCAGTCTACGAGAAATGCCCATAATAATGCGCCAATTGACGATTTTTTAAAATAATAAATTAATATGTATTTGCTCTTTTGGCCTTTTTAACTTGAGGTCACAAATATTTTTACATTAGTAGGATTTGTGAGTTGATTGATTGTTGAGTTGTAAGCAGTTGATCCTTGCCCTATAACCAACTCGTGAGTAAGGTGTCCTACTAAATTTGGACACCTTTTTCATCGTCCTATTGAGGAATTTGAAAATAAGTGATATAATTAGTGATGCATGTTGTTTAAGACTGATGATTGAGCCTTTTTATTCCTTAGGAATCTTGATTTGTGAGTAATTGTAAGCTTGTTGAATTATGACTCGAAGTGTTAGTCGAAGCAGAAGTCGGGGACGTGACAGGAGCGGTGGAGAAAGTTCTCCTAAAAGAAACCGGCGGGGTGGATCTGGGTCCTCACGAAGCCCTTCTCCAATAAAAAAGAATGTTGATAGTGAATCTGAGGAGAGAAAGAAGATGAAACAAGAAGGTAAGGCAGGGTCCGAACATCGAGATGAGAATAATGCCAATTCTGATCACAAAGATGGCGACTCTAAGAGACGATCTCGGTCACGATCTCGTCATCGTCGTCGCTCAAACTCGAGTGACAAAGATCGTCCAAGAACTCGCTCGAAAACAGGTTCACCCGCCGATCGTAAAACACGCTCAAGAACTGGATCTCCAAGGAGTCGATCAAGTTCTAGAGACCGTCGTAGAAGAGACAGAAGCTTTTCTCCAGTGAGAAGGAGAAGTTCTGACAGAAGAAATTCCTATGGCAGAAATAGAAGTCCCATTGATGAAGATGGTTACCGTATCCATGTAGCAGATTTGGATGTATCCGCAACAAAGAGGGATATGGAAAAAGTTTTTGGCAAGTTTGGTCCACTGAAGGAAATTTGGATGGCCAGATCTGTTCCATGCTTTGCTTTTGTTGTATTTAGATACAGAGAGGATGCGGAAGATGGAGTAAGATCTGCTGATGGTGTGGAAATTTCTGGTAGACGGATTCGTGTTACACATGCTCGCCCACGTACCAAAGGCAGAGGACGAAGAGGATTCAATCCAAATATGCGATGCTATCAGTGCGGTGATAGGGGTCATTTTTCGAGAGATTGCCCTGACACCAAATATGGATATAAAAGGCCTCCGAGTCCAAGATATAGTAGTAGAAGAGATTCTGATCGTCATTATGATAGAGGCGGAGGCTATGACCGATTCGATCATAGAAGAAGTCGTTATTAATTTTTTTTATCTTTGCCCCTCTATTATTAGATATATTTTTAAGATATTTCTAACCCCGTTTTTCGTTACTTTCGCAGCAATCAATTGCTTTTTGTTTCATACTTTTAATAAATTACAAATTTTGTTCGGTTGCTGCCGAACACTCCTCTTATTTCAGTACTGTAAAAATTTTCAACGAATAAAATATTATGTAAACAGTAGATTTAAATACCGAACTGGAAAGATTTTATATATTTATTGGCTTTGAAGAAAAATGATTAATTTTGCTATCGGCTTATTTTCTTCTACATTACAGTTTGTGTTAATGGTCCCCCAATTTATGGTTATTGTAATTATGAATAATATTTGGAGTGTTAAATGGCTTTTTAATGATTGATGGTGTTCCAAAAAAAATGTTATTATTTTGGGTGTAAGACAGAAAAGTAATTATTTGTGTGTTGGCCCCCTTTCTACGTTATTCACCAATATGGTATTTTGGTGACAATCTGGTTGTTATTGGTGTTGAGTTGATATTATTAGAGGTGAAATGATTGATGGAATTGGTGACAAATAAATGTCGACTTTGTCGTCTTCTTCTTTATGGTCTTCGGACATAAGTTATTTTTTGTTTTACTAATTGTTTAATCTTTGGATGAAAATGATTTTAAAGCTGGTCATGTTTTGGATCCAGATACTTGGGTTTTTGTGGTTTTTACTGGGATTCTTTCCATTGAAGACTCCTCTTAAGGGAGACGCTCCCTCAATAAGGGAGGAAGAAGAAGAATTCCCATCCCTCAGGTACGTTCCCATAACTTCGGGCTAAACCATTACATACTCATTTCTCCATCAACTACTAGTTACATATATCCCTTATTAATATACGTGCTCTTTTATAAACATTACATACATATCTTTTTCCTCCTTCTGATAACTTGCTCAGTCTTTCTTATTAACTCTAATGATAGCGATGATGATATTAAAATTTTTGTACATGTTGCCATGTGACGATAGCTATTTCGTCAAACATGGCCGTGTTCCCAGTTTTTTGTGCATGATGTAACCATCTTGTGCATTGATCCTTTTACATACTGTCGTCATCCAGCCTGAGGTAAGTTGCATGGCTCTCTACTTTTATAATATAACAAGTTCCAATCAGGTGGTATGAAATGGTTAAAACTTATTTGGTGATGGAAGATGCTTATAACATACAGATACATTTTCGAAAGAACTTCCCTTTTTTGAGATGAATTGGTCTCATTCTCACTTTGTTTGTGAAAGAACGGAAAGTTGTCAGCTATTGGCATATATGATTGCTTGGGGGTTTCGAGGAATTTATAGAGTATCAAACGTTCTATAAATGGTTAAAGCCAATTTTCCCCCATATATGTATGGATAAGATATTAACCAATACTTCTTTTACTGAAATATACATACTCTTATCGATTGATACAAATATTGAACAACAAATTATTTCCATTTGCGTTCAATACTTAATTTTAAAGCGCAGTCCTAGTTTTTCTATCCTCTTTTAACAAGTGTATATATATCCAATGCCCCTAAAATGTTCTTCTTTGTTGTGGATAAATAAAGTATGAATTGATTCGAAGTATTCAAATACAAAATAAATGATTCTAGCTCACCATAGAATGAGGATAATGCACATTGAAAACATGGGGGAAATGTATAACAGATACACAAAATATAATATTCAAGATCTATCTCATTTTAAGTCAATTGAGAAAATCCCTTGTTACTAGAACAATATTAAGACATTAGTATTTTTTTAAGGAAATATACATCTTAATAGAGTATAGAACAAAATCAATTTATAATCTAACTGAATTATAAAAAATAAAAATCTTGTTCAACATTGATAAAACTAAATATTTTTTAAATTTCATGCTTCGTTGTCTTCACTTATTTATTTATTAATCTTATGCCCGCACACGTATTTATGTAAGGAATTATATGGATATTGTGCATAGTTATTTATCTGAGTGTAGTCTTTTCAACTTTCAGTTTGGCTTGGAAAAGGAGAGTAGGACAAGTGGTCATTGTTGTTGTTGATGCCTTGAGGGCGGATTTCGTTTTTAATAAAACTACCCTTGAAAGTATGGGCCTTTCAAACGATGATTTTATGCTTAAACGAGCCGATTCCGATAAACGTTTATTTGATATAAAGAGTTATTCAACATTTACTTCCCTTGGGCTCGTTGCTCGGGTCTCGTGTCCAACCGTCACATTGCCACGAATCAAGGTCCTTCCAATCAATATACGGATCTTTGGTTAACATGTTCTTTTTTCTAGGCTATTTCCACCGGTAGTATCCCTGGATATGTCGACGTTGTTATTAATTTTGATTCTGCAGCATTAATGGAAGATTCTCTTATCAAGAGATGGAGGGACGCGTCTAGAAATATTGTGTATTATGGAGATGATACATGGATTAAGCTCTTCCCGGATAGCTTTTTACGAAATGAAGGAACCTCCTCTTTTTTTGTATCAGATTTCCATCAGGTCGATGACAATGTTACCCGAAATTTACCCCATGAATTTGAGAAATCAGATTGGGATGTAATGATCCTTCATTACTTAGGTCTTGATCACATTGGACATGTATTCGGTCCTACTAGCTCTTTAATTCCTTCAAAACTTACTGAAATGGAAGATGTAATTGAAAAGCTGATAGTCGACTTAGAAAAAAAAGTATGATAACACGAAGGCAATAGTATTAAATAAAAAGTCAATTCAATCTTTAAACACATTAGGGTTGGAAAGATGATTTTCCACCTTTGATCCTGGTTCTTGGAGATCATGGAATGGCTGATATTGGTGGGCATGGTGGGTCTACAATTCCAGAAACTATTACTCCAGTCATTGCGTTGAGTCCTATTTTCAATGCTTCTCAGTCATTGGTAAATTATATTCACAACACTCCTTTATTTACTGAATATTGTCCTTGTTTTCTTATTTTTGACAATTTCTCAGAAAGTTATACAACTTTTTTTTGTCTTTGTGAAGGGAAGTTCCAAAGTTATTCAACAAACAGACTTGGCTGTCACCTTGTCTTGGTTAACTGGTGTTTCGATCCCGAAAAATAGTATGGGTACCTTAGTTGACGGAATTGTTTCATCTGTCGAGGTCAATCCTGTGTATCAAAAACTGTCAGCCCTGTATAATCTTAAGCAGATTTATCGGATAGTGGAACAAAATTCTTTAAATGATCAGATTGGTAATGCCTTTAGTCGTCATAAAACAATGACATGTAAATATGATTAACGATTCCAGGCTCCAATCATGAAATCTTCTTTAATGGAGTGAAAAGTCAAAACCAATCTATGAGGGAAGTTCTTGCCTATGTGGAGTTTGTACAAACTGTTTTATTTGATAATGTCCTGGAGTATAACTACGTATATATGATTTTAGGATGTGGATCTATTTTTACAACGGTATTAACGGCTCATTGACACTTAATTAAATTATAAATTCATAAAAATAAATTTTTCTCATTGTCTTCAGGTCGTTATTTTACTTGTAAAAAGCTTAACCTACGAAATATTTATTAGAAGTAAAGTAATTTTGATGTTTCATCTCCTTCGCCTTCTTTCATTGGCATCCACATCGTTTATCGAAGAAGAACATCAAGTATCATACTTTTTAACTATGACTTTATTCATGACGATGGATCCTTCGTTTGAGCTCTTGGTAGTTATGCTTGCGTATAGAGGGGCTCGAACACTCAATCAAACTGGTGACAAATGGGCCCATCTACCAGATGTATCTGACTGGTTAAATAATCATGGTTATATTCGATCTTCTCTGTTCCTTTTTTCAATTATGGGTCTTTGGGTACTGAGAGCAAGGCAAGAAGGGATTATTTTAATTGATAAATTGTCATCTATTGTTCTCATGGTTTGTGTTGTAAGCCAAAAAATTGCTGACAACTCTGTATTAACTGACATAATTCCTATCAGCCATATCTTTTCGGAGAGGTACACTTCCATTTCTTATAATATGTCAATTAATTTAAAAGTAATATTTTATTGCTATTTACAGAGGAGTATATGAAGCTCAAATCGTGTATTTAGGTTGTGTTGTAATTGCTTGCGTAAAGGCAATAATTTATAAAAAAACATCAAGAACAAATGATGGGCATGCTATATTTGAAGTCTTAATGGACTCTTTTATTCCGCTGATATGTGTTCTGAACCGAGCAGAGAATGTATGCCTCATCTTTCTCTCTGTATATGCGGAATCCGTTATTTGGTCCAAGATAAAAGATAATACAAATGGATTCAAATCAGCCCTTCTTTATTACATGTTTGGCCTCTGTGCGTTCTTTCATCAGGTTTGTCAAATATTTATTAAATTAATATATAATTTGATGTCGTAATACGTTATTTTATTTTTAGGGTAATAGTACCTCCAGTCTTTCAAAGGTAGACGTCAATAGGGGGTATATCGGTATATCATCTTTCAACTCCATTACTGTCGGATCCTTGCTCATGATTTCCACATATAGTGGTCCACTATTATGGCTGATATTATTGTACAAAAGATTGGACAAGACTCATCATAAATACAGCTTGGATGCTTCCATACTTTTACTTGGAGTTGAAGCCGTTTTTTTTATGATTATAATCACTGCACAACGTTTTCATTTATTTATTTGGACTGTATTCTCTCCTAAGTTGTTGTACTTAAGTGTTAACTATTTTTTATTCACAGTAATGCATTCCTTTCTAAGTTTATGTATTTATGGCTTTAACTCTTTATAGTTGAAATATCTCAGTTTGTCATTAAATATAATTTATTTTATGTATTGAATATTTAATAATTATTTCGGAAAACTGTGATATTATCGTTTTTATACTTATAATGATATTAATTAACATAATAATATGGAAATTTTAACATTATTGGTTTTCCTAAAAGGTAAGGTATTAACTCATCAACTCAGATGCAATACAGGTGAACCACATGTCTCTGTGTGTGTTGTTGCCTAACTATCAAACTTCGAGAGTAGTGTTTCCAATTAAACTAAGTGGTGGTTTTATGGTAGGAAGTGGGGGCCCAGCCTTAAGCCCTACGTTTCCCCAAACATAGTGAATATTTAGAGCTCCTTCATATGATATTGCCTATTTTTTTTTTTTGCGGGGGGCTGAACAACCATGTTTTATAACAATAAAGCCCCCATTTTCCTTAATATTAAGGAAATTAGCTAGCTATTGGATGTCAAAATGGGGGACCAACAATTAAGGACATAACCTTACTATCTAATTTTATTGAAAATGAGAATTATTAGTATATAGATCCTAACAAAAAAATAAACTTTGAGATAATGGAATGTACAGATTAGTCGAATTCTCAATCGTAATATCATCCATCACTCAAGATCCACGAATGATTCTCATGAATTAATGTTTAAACTAAAACTTAGGCATAATTATTTATAAATATGAAAAAGGTAAAATTTATCTAAACTACTGTACAGTGAATGAGGGTAACAAAGGCGTTGAAAAACTTGTGTTATAGTTTAACAAATAATTCTGAGCAATGCGGGGTACACCCACCAGTAGTGTTGTGGCCGTCCTTAGGTCTAGTCCAGTCAATTCTTAGAACCGGTCCTATCAGTCCTTAAGACTGTCTGTTCTAGTGAATAGATATAAAAAAATAAAATTGATTAACGTCATGAAGGATCAAAATTTATAAGTTTTAGGACTGAAATGGACGGGACTGCAGCCTTTAAGTTCTAAATAAGGACTGACACAACATTACCCACTAGTAAAACAATAAACAATTCGAGGAAAATTACAATATTTGTTGCAACTGACCATTTTGTTCTGAGTCTTTCATTTCAAATTTTTCTCCAATGAGAGAGTTTTGAATTTGGATTAAATTATATCAATTGATAGCAAACAAATAAATAATTATTCAAATCATATAAGCTAAATTAAAATAATAAAAAATAACTTCTTTATTACAAAAATATTGCTCCTTTAAAAAATTACTTTTATTCCCTCAAAATATGTTTTTATCTAAGATCTTGAAGAAAAATTTAAAAAAATTGTGATTTTTTTTACTCAACTATAATCTGCACTACTTAATTATTTATTATAACTAATATATATTCTTGTAGTGGTTGTTTGTTAACGTTCGAAAATAAGGGCTTGCTATAACTGTCCCCAGTCTCCCCTAATACTTGATCAGATCAGATAGGAACAAACTGTACCACTACGATGCATCATAATTATTTTTGTACATTTAGTTTGAAGAGCTCTAAGATTCAAACTCTGCAATAAAATTTATTTTTCTTAAGTATAAGGGTAATGAGTAATGACTGAAATGATAAATATCTTATATAAAAAAAAAGGTTATTTGAAATTAAAAAAACAACATTTATTTTATTTTTTTATAAAAATAAAATAAATGCAACTAAGTTCTTGGCTATCCCCTAAACCAGATAGGGATTAGGGTGTGATGTTCCATTTTTGCCTAGGACTCCTTAATAGTTAAGGTCAGCCCTTGTCACAATCTAACCAGAACATTGTAAAATATACATTAACATTATTATATTTAAGTTTCAGTTATTTTTGAATGTCCATATCGCGCCTCTTGTTACAAGTGCTGAGTTCGTATCGCTCTCGCTCCCGAGGGATGCGTGGATTCTTTATTGACAGGTAGGTTAGAAGTCTGCGCGCGCTCTTGGATTAGGTGAAGAAGAATAGGTAGCTATAGTAGTAATAAACTCATAGTAAATAGTCTAAGCTGCGACCTCCTCTCGATGAGTTGTAGTTGAAGTCGGCAGGTCCGCCTTTATTCTCCTTATTGTATTTTTGGTTTATTGTCTAGCTTGTGATACTATTTGATTTATATATATATCTGTGAAATTTTCAAGTGCTCTTGCTGATTCAGGATGTGTACACGACCATCCAAAAGAGGTATTATCTCTTCGTGATTTGAAGAGTAAAACAAGGATCATCTCCTTGTCCAATATAATAAAATATATTGATTAGGATTTCCCTATTGAAATGTGAGTTCGTAATTCTTTTTTCTTTTCTTATAATAGATTCACAATTGAGTTTTTTTTTTTGGGGGTTGGGGATGGGAGGTTATTTCCCTCTTATTTATAGCCATAGGCTATTCCTCAATCCATCATGACATTTGATCTTTCTATTTTTGTATACCCATAGTTTAATTGTGGTTACTATCTTAAAAAGTTAAGAACAATTTGAATTAAATTATTTTCATCAATTGGCACTAGTACAATAGCCCGTCAACCTAGCTAAAGAAATTCATTAAAATTATCTAAAATATACATAATTAGTTACTCATAAGCAACTAATAAGAAAAACTAAAAATGGCAAAAATTTCAAAAGAGGTGACTTTCGAAGAAGTCGTTGTTCCTCGATATTTAACTTCAAAACGTTTATCCTACATAATTATTTTGTATATATATATTGTATTCATTCTATATATCAATCGTTATCATCTTCTTCTTCTTCTAAAATATTCCCTCCTTGAGAGACATCTCAGAAAAGTATCGACTATTTTACAGCTATCGGAAATAGATATGTAATTAATTAGAAGCATTGTTCACTTAAGATTGCTTCTAGATATTTAGCACATTTGATTTATTGACTTAGATTATGAGCCACTAATTAATTTGTGGATAAGTATTTCTACATTTTGTATCTCCCCATTTGCTTTGTTATATCTCATTTAAAACATTTTTATGTTTTTTCGCATGGAAGGTAAATTCCCTTTGTGGACAAGTAAGTTATGCACAATTACGTAAAATGTAAGCGCTAAGATAGAGTGGCTTCGGTCTATTCATTAAAATGTAGATATTATTGAAGAACAAAGACTTCATGGTTAAATTCCTACGAATGATTTTAAAAGATTCATTTATAAGGGATAGCAAAGCATTTTTCTACCTGTTGCTATGTTTTTGTATGGTTTTTATGGGAAACTACCTCGGTAGTTTTTTCTTTAGCTACATATACAAAGTGAGGCTGCATTTTAAAACTTATTTTTCAATAATTATTCAGTAATAGCCTGTCAAGTCTAGATTTTTCAATTATAAGAGGTAAAACGTACCGTTATTTGCAAGTTGGGGCCAAAGATTGAAATAATTTTTTGTCTCTTGTATGATAATTCTAAATTCTCAAAAAGTGAGGGCCCTAAGCCCCTATTGTACGGCTCCTGTATGTTTTTATTACAATACCTTTTTAGTAATAAAATCAGCCATATATGTATTTTCATGCAAAAATAATAAAAGATTAGTTGGTAGCAATTCCCATCTCAAACTGTCCGGATTCAATCAGTTAGATATATTGCTGTAAAAAATGATACCGATTTCAAAGCTCCTTATTCAATAATTATAAAGTAATATCCTATTCAGTCCGGATTATATAAGTCCAACTTTTCCGGTTTTGTATTTCTTTTAGTAATAAAAACCAACCTTTTACCGATATATAGAATTAATTAAATTTATTATCTGTCTCGAGGAGTCTCGACTCATACAGTTCGATATATCCGCTTAACTATATACCTGTACTGTTCAGGATTTTGTTGTACAAAATAAGACCGATTCGAGCCCCTTTTTCAGTCCTGATTATAAATGCAGAAATGATAGTACTAAGTATTATGTTTTATAATTCCAATTCTTATATTAATTGAGTATATTAAAAAGGATTTGAGGAATTATATGCATGTTGCTACCAAATCCTTTTTTACTTGAACCAGTTGACCATACAATATGATTACTTACGTGTATACAATTGTAAATCATTGATATCATATGAATACTTAATTGATTTAATAAGGTATATTGACGTCTGAGTTTCTTACTTATTATATCAAGAAGCGTCTTTGAGTGTATTTCTTATTCTCCATTTAATTTAATGATATAAATTTTTAATTTATGTGTGTATAGGGTAACTGCGGTATTGTGAACGAATTGGGTCTATTGTGGGTAATTTCTTATAAGGGTTGTGCATTAGCTCTTATCATGCATGAAAAATCCCATTTTTGATTAGGATTATAATCATTAGTGTGTTCAAATGTAGTCTTGTAGTAGCTTGTGATTATTTAAATAATATTTTTTTTGTCAAACTTCCTCATTTCTTCAAATCAAATGAACCCTATTTAAAGAGTTGGTATTATACATAATACATGAATTATAATAATGAAACCATTTTAATGGGCCCCTATAATACAAATGATATTTTTAACTCAAGGTCATATGCTTATTATCCATTATTTAAAAAAAAAAATCGTTCAAGTTGTTTTAGCATTTCATGTTGTTTCATATCCTACATAAATCCTTTTTTATTACTTTTTCTGATCAGGCTTAGGAATGACATTTAGGAGTTATGTAAGTATATTAAACAAAACTCTTAAGTTTCTAAAATGTTTTGTCAAATGTATTGTGATGAAAATAAAAAAGGGACAAATGCTTTGTCTTATTTTAATATATTTAGTCATCAAAAGTTTTAAATACGTCCTTGAAACTTAGCCTATTGATTACTTTCTATTCCTCACATATTTCATTTTATAGATCTTTGTATACTTTTGAATAAGCTTTATTTAAAGTAATATTTTTATTCGCAAAGTTCTGATGGCTCACTTTTTCTGCTTTCTTCTTAAAAGTGTTCTATATTATAGTATGTAACATACAGAATATGTCCTAGGTCCTAAATTAATTTTTAATGACTCAGTAATTTCTAAGTTCTTATAACCTGATATAATAACTTTTTTCCGTTTTATATACTTACAAGGTGGTCCAGAATTAGTCTTACTGATTTTATAAAACTTTAATTAATTAATTTAGCTTAAAATGTATGACCGAAAGGGTCTATTACTTGTTTTGCAACCGTTTTGAGTTCTTTTGGACAAGTTAGCCTCCTTACTCCTCTGATCTATTACGCCATGTAGGAACAGATTGAGAGAAAGAAGACAGTTCTAATCACAAGGTTCACTAAAAACTCACTAATGGCTATCGACTCTGTGACTCTTAAAAAGGGACTACCTACTCTAATAAAAATCAAAGAAGCCATTTTAAATGAAACTTTTTAAAATTTGTGACGAATTCTTTAAAAAGTTAATAAGGAATGTTACTCTAGGTATAACTTCTGTATTATGTAGTATAGGTTTATTTATTAGCCTGACTATTTTTGGAGCATCCTGTATGAACATAAGGAGTTGAACAAAATACTTATTTTTAGCTCTATGGCTTGATCGTTACTCACATAATATGTAATTGCTATCAACAGTTTAATGGATTTTTGTGGCAAGATAGATATTTAACCGCCAATAAAGGGAGATAACATAATAGTTAATATCCTTGTCAAAGAGCCATTCTCCTAATTTGGAGTACATTTACTTTGATCTATTACTTTTGAAACTCTTTTGTTCTATTTAATAGGTACTTACTCAAGCAGGAGTAAATTGAAAGGGGACAATCTCATTGTAATTCGTAAAATGCTGCGTACATATCTCTCACACTTACGAATCATAACAGCTTGAAATATTATATAAAAGTTATCTTGATTAACTTTATTGTGTGTAATTTTTAAGTAATTCATTATTCAATCCTCAATTTTTAAAGACTATACGTTAACTTTTTAAATGTAAATAAATATCTAAAAATTCGTCATGGTGAATTCGTTAACAGCTCAAATTTCCTTCTATCAAAGAATTAACTTGAATGTCAATTGTAAATTGATGAATCATTGGATTATGATTTGGTGAATTGTTTGGAGTACAATGCATTATTGTATTATGATATGCCTTATAATATTCATAATCCACTTTTATACAAGCTATTAGTCTAAGAACCTGCAACGGAAGATTTTATCCCATAAGTTATAAAAGGTTTGCCACCCTGAAATTACTTATGATACCTACAACATTGATGTTTTTTTGTCAGTCCGATTCTCCTGCTGGGTTGGCCCTCTAGATCCCCGAAAAATAGCCTCCGGAAGGTTTATTAGAATAAGGTACATGGAAAAAACTTGGACCCATGTATAGTACTATGTCAGGACATCGTAAAAACCAAGAGTGACAAAAAAAATTTGGTCTGAAACTTGAGGTCATAACCTTCACAAAGTACACCGAAAAATCGTAAAATTTACATTTTTCACCCCATAAGGATCCTAGACAAAACTTGTATCGGTTTATACAGGACATAAAACAAAACCAAGACTGACAACAAATTTCGTTCCGGGAAAATTAAGTCAGACTCCCCAAAAAGTACCCTCGCCCCCCTAAAATAAAACAATATTTTCAAAATTCTTTATCAGGACATTGTAACTATCCCAATTTCAACCTATTTTCAGTTACAAATTGTATTATAAACTTAATAGATACCTACATATTTAAATGAAAATTACAAAACTGAAAATAAGGTGAGATTGGGTTTCAGGCTGAAAAAAAAATTAATGTGCGAGGTAACATAAGTAATATCAGTTGGGCAAACCTTCTGTACCTTATGGGGTAAAATCTTCCGTGGCAAACTTTCGTACTATATCCGTAACATGCTAAAAAAGTATACTTATACGAAAATAATTATTTCACATTGAAGTCTAACAGCTTATTTTGATGTTAATAAATAGTTATTTAAATGATGATTATTATTTTCTTTTATAACCTTGGTAATTGAATTAATCCTCTAATGGAAGTAATTAATTCATTTTCTCGTCTTCCTTTTTCTTTACAATCTTCCATCAATTCTTTGAAGGATCATAGCTTTATAATAAAATCTTGTTTGTATCCTCAACAAAGCCAACCACTTTGTTTTTACGTTTTATTAATCAGTCCCAACTTCTAACTAAAGTAACATAATAAAACTTGTGGCTTAACTATCATTGTATTTGGCAACTTGTAACAAGGCTGAAATGCTATGTACAACACTGATACATGCATATATCTAAATATGTAACGATATGTGTCAAGGATATTCTAAAAGCTAACAAAGTGTCTCAAAAACTTAAACAAAATCTCTTATGTAATCATTTATAAGATAATCAAAATATTATTACGCAATGTTATGTATATATTTAAGTGTTTTGAGTACCATAGAGCCTAAAACCATATATTCAGAATCCGTTTTTCTCTTTCCCTTAATTTTACTACTAAATGAACATATGCAAAAACACTTATTATGCTCGTTATATCTAATTTATCACATAAACCATGAAAACAATTAAAAATCCAAATAATTTGATTTTTTCATTGTAAAATGTACAGTATCTTCCCGTTTAGTCTTGATTCGATTAGTCGAGGCTTCGTTATAGTTTGGGCTTTCAATTGAAGACCCTTTTATTAAAATCCGAAATGAACATACTGATGTATGCATATTTTGTTAAATTCAAACATCAATTTATTTTGCTCAATTTTTGAAAAGCTCCTGATAGAGGTATCTTATTCCTTTTTCTTCCTGAAACAATCGTATTGTAAGAAAATGAATCATGAAATTCTTACGACTTATCTATGAAAGAAAAGTATTTGTTATTTGATAAGAGTGGATTAGTTTATTTATTTTTCGACATTTAGTCAATGTTCCTTTTTCTTCACTTGTGGATAGTTTCTATATAATAATATAAAAAAAAACAACATGGATTTCTATTTCAGCCAACGAGGTAGAATGATAGTAGATTGGCTCAAATGTGGAATCTTTGACGTACTCCTTTTAGGAGTAGAAACCCTTGTGAACATTTGGTTGGCTATAAACTTAAAAGATGCTGGGTTTCTCTCTCAATTCCAAGGTATTCTTATATTGACCGTTCTTCCCAATCTCCTCAACACCGGGATTTGGTTTTTTAGTCTACGAAAAAACAATGGTTCGGATTTTATTCCTGTTCTTCTCCTAACATTGCTTGGATGGCCGTGCCCTTTATTTGTGTAAGTACATAATATAAGATGCATCAGTGAAGTGAAGAAATTTTGTTCAATAATCGTATTATCTATACAATTGTCAGTTAGATTAAATTTGTATTTATGTAAATGTATTTTCAAAAGAAGTGTTGTATTTGGGTCAATGATGCCGAAGTACATCATATATAATTGAATACATAAATTTACAAATTTTTATTAACAATATACATTAGCTATCAGTTATCACTCTCCTTTCCTAATCAAGGTTAAGGACTGATGATTCTTTGTACTTATTTGAATAATAATATGTTATTCATTTTTTGTACATCTGTATTTACTGTTATTTATCTAAAAACAGATGTACATATTTATTTATTATTGTAGTAGCAGTAGTTCACATTGGGTGTATATTGATGTATGAAGGGTTGACAAAGGATTTAATGCATGTCATATTTGCAGGTACATATGGTCCATTTATCTAAATGTCTTTGGACACAAGAGACGAAAGGATGCTCGAATCACTGCCAACATATTTCGAATCATACAGACACTCTCTTTCTCAATCCCTGTCTTGATAATCAATATCATGACACTCATAGGATCATTGAAATCTGAAAATGCTCATGGAAACATAACGCTTAATTTGAATTCCCTCTCCGCTCATATCTACGAAGGTAGGATAATGGAATATTACAAGGATCTCAAATAGGCCCTAAAAAGTACATACACAAATATGGGGTTTTAATTTATTTGTTTTTTAAAAATAAGGAGAGATTTATATGGTTACACACGAACCTTTAACCTTATCAAGATCTATTAGCTATACATATATGGACATGTTCCACTAATGAATCTTCTGTCATATATCATTTATACCTTTGGTTGACATAATCTTATTCTTTCATCATAATCAAAACATGCAAAATTCAACCTCCTGCGTAGAAACAAATATGATTTATGCTGTGTTTATGAATGTGTACAGAAAATGTATGCTAACTTATTGAAACGCCTAAATGTTATTTGTTTCTAAATTTGTGATAAACTTTTCGCTTTTCAGGGAATAGACAAGTAGATTATATTTGAAGGCTATATCCATATTTTGCCTATTAATAGTTTATTAGTTAATACATATTTATGTAAATATAACACCCCATTATTTGTAATTCTTCATGAGAAAAACATCATGTCTATTTGGTTTATTTTTTGAAGTGAAATATTATCCAAATATGTTTCATTTTATGAAACATATTTGGATGATATTTTGTCTTGTCTTTTATCTTATGTCTTGTAAAATTAACTAAATGCAGATGTATTTATTGGTGTATGGAAATGATAAATCTCGTGTTTTGTTCCTTACAGTTAAAATTCATGGTTTAGCTTTTCTTATTGGATTTTTGAATGTTCTGCGATCTGCAAGCCTGTTCAATGAGCGTAAAACATTTCCACTTCTCTTTGTCACTGCTGGGTTTCCCTTCATTCTTTTTACAACCCTTACTCGAATCCTCATCGCAGGATTAATTGTTACTTTTCTTCGAATCGAATGGATTTGTCTTACAGCTATTTCTCTCTTATTTTTCAATTTAATACTCTATATTGGAACTCAGAAACGTACTCTTAGTATGAACACTCTGGATAATGATTTGGATAGCTCGTCCTACATAATTGATGATCATGAAGAGTCCTCTAAAAAAATATCTTCGAATAGAAGGAACAATGCTCTCATTGCCTCTGAATGTCTAAGATATCTTCCTAAATATCTGTTATTGTCAGTCTGCTCAATTTTTATACCCAGTGCATATTCAAATGATCGTAAGTCTAAACATCCTCAAATTAAAGGTGGAACTTTTATTTTACTCAATTACTTTGTGAATGGGACTATATTTGCTTTAACTCTGGGCGTGACCATTTTTCATTTCACACCCGATGATATCAACGGACTTTCTCTTCCTCAACCATCTTTGAATGTTAAGGTATGTTATGATGATATTAAAAATCAATCCTATTAATTATTGCCTTTATTTACACATTTCATTTCCTGTATAATTATAGATACCACAAGGTAAACTGTTTGTTAAAGCAATGGGTTTGGATATTGGGATCAGTCTTCCGGATCAAAATTTAGATCTGGGTTCAATGCCTCCCGTTACAGCTAACGTAAACACCTCAGAAAATGATGGATTGATATCAATAATTATCCCTGCTGTTCTTCTTTTACTTCCTCTTCCGTTTGTGGTCATTCGAGCTCTTATGATGGAATTAGACTGTTTTGTATTAAGGAGAAAAGATTTTGAAAAGTTTGCCCCTGAATTAGCTCAGAATAGTACCACAAAGGAAGCTCTTCATACAAATAGAGAAATCTATCTTTTAAATCAGAAGAAAAAGCGACGACAAGAGGCAGATGTTCTTTCGGAAATAGCACGAAAGAGACTTCACGATCGATCCGTTCTATGTCGGCTTTATTGTTCTTTAGTTTTTGGATTTCTTGGATTAATCATTGTCACTCTTACCTTTATTGTCTCTGTAGCCCTTGCAGTTATTAACTTGAAACACTAGTGATGGAACATGTTTACCACTTATTTGATGACTATTGTTCCCATTTGTAGTCAATAATTAATCCGTCCATTCATGACTATTTATGTAATTTATTTACTTGCATACATACCTACATATGTTCACTTTCGTACTGTTCAAAATTTTAATGGCTAAGGTCTTTCATCTTTGATGTGCATCTCGGGTTGTGGTGGATTTATTAAAATTTTAAGCTCTATAGGCTAAGTGAGGCCTTTGAAAGCAATTATATTTGTACGTATATATATATATATATATATAACATATTCATGCAATGTTCTCTAAATTTTCATGTCCATAAGTTTTTTGTGTATGTTCATACATATTAGGGACACAAGACTTTCCTTGGAGTCCATATTTTTTTTTTTACCAAAATTTTGAATATTAAATAATAACTGCAAGGATTTTTTTTTCGTTTTTTTATTTTAAAAAAAAACCCTCAATATCCCCAATTTTTAAGTAAATTCATTCATTGTGATACAAAAATATTCTTCCGGGTCATTCTGTATATCATTTGATTATTATACCGTATTTTATTTGTAGAATTTTTTTTATGTTCAAAATATATATATTTATATTTTATTCAATTGACTCAAATTATAGTTTCATTTCTTAGATACAATCACATCACGTGACATGTTGAATAATTTATTCTTCTTCTATCACATTAATTAATTAAAGAAATAATCATACATTTTTTTTCTTTGGAAAAGCGTTTATATATAGATTTCTCTACTTTTCCCTATACTAAATGAGAGATGAAATAGTTGGTTATCAAATTAAGAATAGGATTGGTATTTAACTTTATCTACAAATCAAAACAATGGAGTGAAATATAGTTATTGATTAGGAAGGTATTTGTATTTTTGTTACATATTTACGTAGATACTATTCGTAAAATAAAACAAAGACGGATTGCTTGTTTATATAAAATAAATACACTACATATTCTATGGATGAGGATCAACATTTCTAAATTACAATAACCCAAATGGGTTTTGCATGATTAGCGTCTCCTGAGGTGAGACTGATTGACATTTTGTAAGAGTGTCGTAAGCTGGGAAGCTATTTATTATTATTTATTAATCAATAATACATATAATAAAATTTTGCCCAAAAATTCATAGAGCAAGTGTCTCACCGTCATTTGGCGTAATGTTTACAATGCCTTGATCTTTTAAGCATTTAAAATGTGTAAATATTATCGCTCTTATACTTAAAAAAATTGTTGCCTTTTTATATTTTTTAAAGAACATTTTTAGTCCTTGTTTCTTTTCATAAATTAATTTCCGACCTTGTAAGAAGAAGTTGAATTACAACAGTCGGGTAATGAATGTATATTGTATAAACTCTTTACTGCCTACGTTTTTTTTATATATGTAAATAAAAAAATAAAAATAAAATCAAGATTTTATTTGATTGAGTCCCTTAAATGTTCCTAATGAATAATTTGATGTTAAAATAATAATAACAAAGACTCTATATTCCAATCAGGTCTAATACAGAAGATTAAAACAAAAGAGGACTGAATCATCTATTCAGACACACAATTTAAAAAAATAAGGTTTTTTGTTATATTTCAATCATGCTGTTTATAAATATGAATTGGAAACGGTGAATAGAAATTCCTTATAATATACAGTTTATCAAAAAATAAATCACGATGTAATCTCAATGTGCCTATGTGGGTTGCCTACATACTGTATAAATATCAGGATTGGCTCGCTGCCAACATGCCATTTTGGAATAAAAACATTTGGCCACCTCAATCACCTGATTTGAATCCCCTTGACTACAGTGTGTGGTGGCAAATTGAGAAGAAGGCCTGTGCTACCCGCCACCTGAATTTGGACTCATTGAATCAAATTGACAAATTTGTGTAAGTACATAATATAAGATGCATCAGTGAAGTGAAGAAATTTTGTTCAATAATCGTATTATCTATACAATTGTCAGTTAGATTAAATTTGTATTTATGTAAATGTATTTTCAAAAGAAGTGTTGTATATGGGTCAATGATGCCGAAGTACATCATATATAATTGAATACATAAATTTACAAATTTTTATTAACAATATACATTAGCTATCAGTTATCACTCTCCTTTCCTAATCAAGGTTAAGGACTGATGATTCTTTGTACTTATTTGAATAATAATATGTTATTCATTTTTTGTACATCTGTATTTACTGTTATTTATCTAAAAACAGATCTACATATGGTTCATTTATCTAAATGTCTTTGGACACAAGAGACGAAAGGATGCTCGAATCACTGCCAACATATTTCGAATCATACAGACACTCTCTTTCTCAATCCCTGTCTTGATAATCAATATCTTGACACAATTTCGCGATAAATTTTTTATCGACAGCTAGGTTTAAGTCTTTCTATTTGTTGGTCCTATTTTGACATCCAATAGTTCACTATTTTCTTTAATATTAATGAAAAAAGGGTTTTAATTGTTATAAAACTTGGTTATTTAAATATCAAAATTGTGAAGTCCATTGAAAACGCTTTTTAATAGTTATGGCATTAAGAAATTAATTTTCAAATATGGCGTCTCCTAGATTATCTCCCTTAAATCCCGTACCACTGATTAAGGTTCCCGAATAATCAAACCTTCTATAGTTTAATGGACGATTTTTTTCTGGGTCCACCGGTGAATGTTACATCATACGGACATTATAGGAATATCCTAAAAAGTTCCATAATTGTTTCTATGGTTATACCGTAGTGATAGATTCATTAGGACTATGGCAGTGCTACCAAGTATGAAATAACATTTTAATATGATCGCAAGTAAATTTTAGACTTTATAGCAACAAGTATCTTGAATTGAAAACCACTCTATATAAAAAACTCGTAATCGACGAATCTGGACAAACGGTGTATTGCTAATATGGAACCTTTCTGTATAATTTTATGTTTGTGATTGTACATACTTTTTTTTTTGTAGAAATGACTTACAAAGGTTTCAACATTGAACTTACATATATAAATATATCACCTTAAATTGAATCACATTTAAAAAAAATATACAATCATAGCCCAAAAGTCTTGTAAACAACTAAGTAAGCTGAATTTATATAAATTTTAATGTATATTGTACATGTTTTAAATTCATTCACAGCTGTTTTATGTCAATAATACTGTGGATTGTAATTTGATATTTTCATCATGTACGTTATATTTTTTGTTCCATAACTTAGAGGATAAACTCTACTTTTTGGAAATCCCTGTCTTTGAAACGTCATCACATATGTATCTATATTTAATATTACTAATAGTATGTTTATAATTATATATAATATTGCTTGAGGTAAAGGAAGCATCTTACATAATCATACGCGGCATTATTCAAGAATTTTTTTTTACTCTGCAATGCTTTGTACTTCTTTAAAGACGGAGTGGAACCCTGAGGATTTGTTGCAGATATATAATTCTAAGTACTTGTTGGACTCAAAGTAGAATCGGGGATCGACATCGGAGAAATACTAGTAAATGTCATTGTTCATATCCTTTTTTCCTTCCTCTTTCAAAGCTGATTGTAGCTGATTTAATGAAACGTCATGGGCATTATTCTTTCACTCCTCCAAAATATCCTTTAAATTGTTAGGGTTACCATGCTGATTTTCCGTTTTTTTAGCATGTCCATGCTAGATTTTTAACTTTATCTATATCCCTCCCTGTCTCCGTAAATAAGAAAAATAACTATGTGACGTCTTATGAAAAGCAAAATCTTTCTATAAAATAAGATACCATTGTATCTTCACAGCCTAACGGGCGCATTTCGTGCTTTACTCACGCCGTGCGACTTATTAGTGTTATGCACGTTGATTGATTAAACTCAAACTTGGACCCTATTGCACAACAACAACTACTACACAACAAAACGATAACCACTTAATCAATTTTTGTCAAAAAATTTTGTTATATAAAAAAACTTTTCCTCGTGAGATGTCCTTTTTTGGGTACCACAAATGACTTAACTTAAAATTTTATTCAAGCAATTTTCTTTTTCTTCATATAATTTCCATTGGGTCGTTTCATAGAGGTTGCGTAGTTATTTATATCCCAGCACTCCCTAGCGGGCAAAAACATGGGCAAAAATGATTAAGTGGTTTAAGCGTTATTTTGGGATAAAATATGTTTTCGGAGAAGAGTAAAAAAGGAGAAAGTAAATTAACAACTTAATGAACGCCATTCAAATATATTTTCCTTTAATCGTTCATTTTTTTTTAAATGTTCCTTTAATTGGTTAGATAGAGTTGCACTGATTAAGTATAACTAAACATTATAGTATTACATTTACTCCATCTAACCTAGGAATCTCGTATGAAGTCCATATAGTACATAAAGTATATTTCTTTTTCTAGGAATGACCGGGGTAGAAGCCGTACATTGATTTAAAGAGAATAATTTCTCCCAATCACGTTGTCCATGACTTTTTCCCGCTCTGGTGGTCAAAAAGTAACGAAAAATATGAACAAAGCTCATTTTCCGTTCAATTTTCAATCCTGTTTGAAGTCCAATAAGCTCTAATTAAGCTCTGAACAATAATTAATTATTTACGATTATTAAAGAATAATTATTGAGTAGAATTGGTTTGTTATTAACTGCGAATTTGGAACTTTTTTACTCTTCTTGGAACATAAAAGATTGAGATTTGGAATGTACAATAAAGATCACATCGTGTATACTAACTAAAAAAAAGAGTGCGTAAATTATAATTATTGTTTTAATGGGTACATATTTTTTTTTATCATTTTGATAATTGTAATACCCTTATTCATTTGACATTAATTGGTTTGAATACAAACGAGTCAAAAACACACTCTTCAACATGTCCCCCTTTCCAAATGAAGAAGTATTTATGTAAACACAAACGCTTCTTGTTTATAAATAGAAGATAATATGGCATCAAAAATTTAATCACATTATTCAGAAGTTTTTTAATGAAATTTAAGATGAGTATTCCACGCCTAGCCTACATATACACGTAAAAAAGTGTATAGATTTGGAACGCAAAAATATATTTTTTATAAGTTTGCATTATATATAATCTTCAAATCTCTAACCTTTTCAAAATGAAGAGGTTATGTGATTTAAAATGTTTCTTTTCTGTAAGAGAGAAAGTTACGATAATTTAAATTTTGAAAGCACAATATAGTAAATATTCGGAACTACGGAATTCTCACTAACAGAAATTCCCTTACCCGGAAGAGACTCTCTTGCATTAAATTATTTGACTTCTTTTTTATATCAATTTTAATTCCGTCCAACGGAAATTCCTTAATCTGGAAGGCTTTTGAGGTACAAAAAGCTCAAAAACACATTCGATTTACGAAAATAAAGTTTTTTTGCCAGAAGAGAAATTTTAAGTACATATGTATAGAAGCGCCACATGAGATGCATAAACATGTCATAGTTATGTATCTAGTTTGACATCAACTATTCAATTCAGATAATGTGATACAGCAACCCAAGAGCTTGTTGTTTTGTTTTATACATATTTATATGAAGTGCACACATAAGGTTTATTTGGAAAATTGTTTAGAATTTAGAAAAATTTAGAGTTAGGTCCATAAGATGAATCTACTGAAGAGCTTACTAAAGAGGAGCCGGTGAAGCCCCCACCCATACAGCAAGGAAGTGATGGAGATGGCATCAAGGATATTGCCATATGCCAATGAGTCATGCAATATACCTGAGGTTCAAAGGGCTTACTTCCTCGAGATAGCTAACAAACTGTATGACACCCAGGCATCCCTCATAATAAACCAAAAGTTTAAATCTAAGCAAACCAATATAGGGTCTTATTTCTCTACAGGCCTTAGATAATGATTAATAGTTTACCATTGCCAATTATTGGCACCTATATGTAATATAATTAATAAGCATTTAGGCATTTTTTTAGTAAATAGAATGAAATATAAAACAATCGGTAAATTAGTTTGCCAATATATATTTGGTTTCGTAACCCCGAATTTCCACTAGCGGAAATTTTCTAATCCGGAAAGTTATTGAATGCAAATATGATTCCATTATAGAGGATATTTACTGTTTGATTGAGAACATCAGTTTTTATGGAATGAAATAGTTTGTAGTCGCTAATGAATAGAAGATGTAAGGAACAGCAGTTTTGCATGGTAGTTTGGTGGAAAAATCCCCCATATCAGCTGACAAAGAAATTTTTCAAAAACACTTAGTATGCCTTGGATATTAGTGAAAAAAAATATAAAAATTAAATGACGGAATCAATTTTTATGAGATAAACAAGTTTGTTGTCGCTATTAAGTAATAGGACTATTTCTGTATCTTTAAATTGCCTTCAACATTTTGGGCCAAAAATGACACATCTAATTAATAGAGATTTATCTTTAAAGTTAAGAAAGCTTAAATATTTTTCTATTCATTATTGAAAAAAAATATAAAAATTGATAGAGAGCATAAGTTTTTATGATAATTTGTAGACGCTTATAAATTATAAGAGGAATGCCATGTTTGTGTTATACTCATTCCTTTTCGGTCACTGAATCACATATAGGAAGGTGTAGGTTTCGTGATTCAAACTCGGACAGTCCTAAATGTAGAAGGACATAATTTGAGTGAAATTATAATAACAAACTCCGTGCGTCGTATTTAATACGCAAGTCTTAAGAATCCAGTTCTAAGTACGTGCAATTCAAGTTTAAGACGAATTAAATTTTCGAACACGAATCTCCAGATTTCTCAGTTAATAGCCAATGGATAATGGAGGTATTTATGGGAAGAGACAACGTAAGAGTCCCTTTTTCAAATTCATATTTTGACTTTTTCCAGACTTTGTAACATACCTACACAATAGCTTTTTTTATTCACTCTCAACTGCGACTATCAAAAGGAAAGGGAAAAATTTGAATTTTTTTTATATTGTAGCTAGCCTTCTGTATCTTTCCTGTTGTCAATTGTTAATTATTATTTAGAGAATAGTTATTATTATTATTATAGATGTGATTTGTGTATGAGCGCGAGGATAAGGCCGGAAAAAAACGTATGGTACTACTGAATTAATACTATTGTTAATATCAGGAGAACCTTCCACATTTAATAAAGTATTAGTGGAGGAAAATATTACAATTATAATCATATATATTTATTTTATTGTGCATTTTAAAATCAATTTACACCAAAGATGTGCGATAATTCTTCTTTTAGAGGGAGTTGTTAACACACCCACAACTTATTAAATAAATTTTGCCTTAATAATATAGAAGAGAACTCCCCTAGAAATCCTCAGTGTTACTCTCTGTTTTTCATTAGCCCGCTCACACGTAATGCCATTGTGAAAGAAATACATAGATACAAAAAGGCAGTTTGGTATATTAAGGCAGTAGTAGAATAAAATCTTCAGTTTGCTGCAATAAACTACTGCTTAAGGAAGGGGTATGTTATTTTCAATTTTAGCTAAAGAGAAGAAGTTGATTTTTCAACTTTTTAATACGTGATCAGATTTGAATATACTTTCCCCAGTTAGGATTACAGATTACTATGAATGAATTTCCTATTCTGTATTTGGTTATAAATGATATTTTTAATTAGAATTTTACTAAAAATATCAAATATCGTGCTGTTTAAATTTACTCCAATCTGGACGTAATTTCCATAGATTTCCTAGAGATCGAGGTAAAGCTTAGATTTAAACTAAACTTCCTATTCTATTTCAAATTTCGTTTTCTTCTATAATAATAGTCAATAGATTCTGGATAAATGGATAAAAGCTGTCTGTCGAAAGGAATTTACGCCGTCGTTTCATTCTGCATTATGCTCAGATCACTTTGCCGGCGGCCAACAATACAGTGAGAGTCTGAAGGAAATTAAAATACAACACTATTCCTAGAAAATCTAATTCAATATCTCATAAGATTTAGCAATATGGAATTAAAAAAAAAATCCAATTGATGCAAAAGAAGGGAAACCGAAACAAATCATGGATATGAAATGACTTAGAAAGAAACCTTAATCATTTATGTCATACCTCTCTTCGAGGAAGGAGGATGATTTCTGAATTTTTTTGGATTTAAAGGAAATTAAGAACATTGTTTTTATTCTTCTGGGAATACTTCTGTTAAGAAGTTGAGTTACCTGAAGAAATACGGATCAGACATTGATCCACCTGCCAAAAGACGAATAGTTGGTGTCTGATATCTTTAAAATATTTTATTTTTGTTAATGTCACATAAATACTCAAGTCTCTGTTAAAATACAACGAAAGTAGAGACAATAATGATGTTATTATTGACTTAATAGTTAATACACATAAATTCTTAGACAACCAAAGCACTTTTAACAGAATAATACTTCATTTGAATAGAATATCCTTCGCTATAGTTTAAAATGAGTCAAGTACCACAACTCGTGTAGTATCCAACTTCATAGTAATATTTAGGGAGACGATTGTATCACTTAACAGACAAAATGAAATATAAAATTCATTTTAACGTATCAGTATTTATATTTAATTAAAATCTTAACATATACTGAAAATGCACATGGATTACTATATGCTTAAGAGACTAAAAGAAAAAACAAACAAAACACAAAGAAACAGTGCCCTTGTTATACATACAAACACTTGGAATATTTAATTAATACGACTACATTATTATTTATTAGATAAAAAATATTTTACGATTTATATTTGGAAGCACTATATATACAGTGCACCTTGTATACATGTTCGATGCTATATGCAGACCTTTCCATTATTTTATTTATACGACAACATTGTTATCCCTTAGATCAAAATTCAGACAGATAGACAGATAGAAAGACAATATTTTTTCTATTAAATTAGATGAACAAAAAAGAACAAAGAACACAGGCATCAACCGTTTTTCTGATTGATAAACTTAATTTATTCTTTACACAGATCCCTTCTTTGATTTTTATATAAATTGACAATTTTATCATAATAAGTATTAATGTCAGAGTATGAATTGACAGGAATTTTAAGCGAAAGCCTTTGATTGATATAAATTAATATAAAAATCCAAATGTTAAGATGTATCTTTTTTGAATTTATAGTACATAGAGTCAGCTGCTTTAAATCATGCAAGAGTCAACTTATAAAAATTAATTAAAGCAGCTGAAAGACAGTTTTATTTCAAAAAGCGAGCCTTGAGAGCGCGAGGAAAACGCGGGAGCAAGGCATATGGTACTTCTGAATTCAGACCCATGTTCAAATAAACTGCTTATTAATGATTTCGGCGTAATAAAATGAATTACTGCTATAGACAGGAGATCCTTTAATATTTATACTAGCATTAGTACAGGGAAAATATTGCAAAATTATATTTAATCATATACACTATTATTTTATCATACATTCAAAAAACTTATACCCAAGTAGGCGGGAATTCATCATTCAGAGCAAGATGTTCACTTCACGACGATCTATTAAGGAATGAACAAAAGAGTATAAAGAACACATGCACCAACCGTTTTCCTTTTCTAATCTCAAAACAGTGATTTTTCTTTCTTTTTCCCCATGCCCTACGCATTCATTATTTGTAAAGATGACAAGTTTGTAACAAAAAAACTACATTCAAAAATTTAAAAAGGTTGTTCCGTGTGCTCTATCTTCTTTTTTTTTTTCATTATTTAAAAGTTCATGGGGGTGTTAACTTCTCCCACTCAACTAGGTATTCTCGCCTATCTTTTGTTTAAATTGTTTTAAAAATATATAATAAAATATGTATGTATTAATTAAATATAATTATAATATTTTTCTTTCATTATTGCTATTTTGAATAAAGCAGTCATTCATTTTCTATCTACAAAATCATGTTCCAGGTAGCTGTTATTAACAAGTACCTTAATTTAGAAATACCATATCTCTTACTCTCGCCTTTTCCTTGCGCTCTTACAAAAATCCCATCTCTAATAATATTATATCATAGACTCAACATAAGAGCTGTATTAAACTTATCTAGATCATAATATCTATGCCTATCTAACCCATTTTTTTGTCTTAACTCACGTCCAAGAGACGTGCAAATTTGCTTAAAATAAGTCTTTTAAATATTTGCAGGAAATTGTCAAGAAGATCTAAATACAAAAGATTATTGTTTAAAACATTTTTTTTTTACCTTATACATTGAGATTTAGGTCGCTCATAATAACAACGCCTTCATAGTCCTCGTCACATCAACTGCAAGTAAGTATTAGAGATACAAATCCTCAATGTAGCTTGTATAATTTATAAACATAGACCAAGGATAATGGTGTCGGGTATTTGATGCAAAGTGCAAACGTTTTTCTGGGTAGACATTTCTTTGTTTCATTTACATACATTAGTGGATACAAAACACTTTTCTGGAAACATTGTTATTTCACAATAGTTATACAATGCTTCTACATTGTTTAGTTCCTAAATACATCCAAGATTGAGGGTTCATATAGTCATTTATCCTCAAATGTATTACTTTTAAGTCAATTAATAATTTGGAGTAAATAATTCTATGTATTTAGCTTAATAAGTGACGAATTATTAAATGTATTATGTTGTGACTAAACAAATGATAGGAAATAGATAATGATAAAGACACGAAACAAAAAAAAAAAAAAAAAAAAATCATAAAAATACCAAGATTTAGGAGATTCAGTTCACATACTCAAGTTTTTAAGTTTTTATTCTATTCTCTGATAAAAACTTTCGAATCTAGTTAAATTTCAAAGATCTTTTTCATTATTCGTTTCAACTCACAATTTTTTTATAGTTTCGAACTCCTTATAAATCATTTATAATTAGTGATCAATGTTTTGATAAAGGAAGTCATTTGGAACAACCATATAAATACAAAGAGCTATATACCGAGTACAGCGTTGCTCAAAATTTACCATCTGAAAAAATATCAAGCCCTTCATGAAGTACCATTATTTTAAGCTTTTAAAATCTGACAATTTTTGACAGAATGTTATGCAAAATATTAAAAGACTTTATTTTTTATATAAAAAAATATACTCTTTGGACGATCTTCTTCTATAAAAACATACTTGCTGATCAACAAAAAAACTAGCAAACTAAGAAACAAATAGATGCAAAAACACAATCTACTTTCAACTTCATTGCCGGAGGTAATAAGTATGTGATTGGGGTAATATTGCAATTTCATGCAAAGTATGCAATGTAGATCTTTACTCTCTGAATGAAATGATTAAACTACTTTCATTGATGTTAGTTATTAAAATTACAAATTATTCAGCCCAACTATCAAACAAATTGACAAAACACAGGGCCATTGATAGGATTTTCCTTTAGGAAGGGGACGGCCCTAACGAAACACCCTTGTTAAGTTGAGTACTTGGGTAAGGAAAAACCTTTTTTTGACTGAAGATGTCACTTTCGATATTCCGCATATGATATAATTCAATCATTTTTTTCTCGTGACGTAAGGATTTTATTTCTCTTCGTAGAATGAACCTTTTTATACTGTAAACACTATTCCTGTATTTATGTATAACATGAGTAGTATGACAAAAGACTGATAAAAAAAGGGATCAATTACATTCACTCAACTTCGTTTTCTTATCTAATATGTATAATGTTCTTTTTTTTGTTCTTTTTTGCCCATTATATATGTACATTGTACATGTTTTTTACTGTCAATAGTATGCTTCTGTAATATATATGATGTAACAACTATGTATATATATATATATAGCTAGACTGTCTTAGTATAATAAATATAAGCCCCTCCCCAATTTTTTTCGTCATTCAGGCAAATGATGTAGCAAAAGAAAAAACATAATGTTTGAAAAAAATTTCATTTTTTGTGAATAGAAATGGATTTTTCGATTATTTTTCTGTAAAATTTAATTTTTTGTGAATAGTTATAGATTTTAGAATTTTTTTTCCAAAAAATTCATTTTTAGTGAACAGCTGTAGATTGTGATATTTTTTGGAAATTTTTTGATATTTAATAATTCAATTTTGATTTTTTTTCCCCAAAATTTTAATTTTACGTGAATAGCTATTTTTTTTTGAAATTTTTTGTCAGTTTTTAGATTTTTTTCAAAATTTTTTGATTTTTTATCCAAAAACCAAACTCTCTCTCTCTCTCATAAAAAAATCATGCGGGCACCCCTAGTAAGTGAGTATAGTTATTCATTTATTAATCTTAAATATAAGTAGGATGCAAATATTCAGTAGAACCTATTTACCTAGTAGGTTGGTATGTCTCTCAAAAAATTTTGACGTCTATTTTGACTATTTTAGAGGCATACCCATTCAACGTTTAGAAGAATAATATATAGTTTAATTTAGCAGTAGTTAAGAATATTGAAAAATTGTCTGTCCTAAAAGTTATAAGAAACAAAGGTATTTAACGTTTTAATAAACAAATTATAATGATAAAATGAAGTACCTACTGAACTATAATCTAATTGAAAATCGGCGCTTTCGTATTTTGAACGTTTTTTAAGTATTCTACAGAATAGAACAACAGACTGGTATTTAATGGGATTTTAAGTTATATATTAAGGAAGGATATATATAATCCTATATATAATCTATACCTCACTAACAAGACTTCTTAATTTATTGTCAGTTCTCAATTTTTATCTTTCTTTTTCCCTTATCAATTTTCTGTACGTTTATTGGTTGAATTCGAATTAGTTCTTATTAAACTGTAAATATTTCCCAACAATTATTGAATAAAATTTCCAGACTAGGGTATCAGCGTTGTTTATTTATATTAGTTTGTAAACAAAGAAACAGAGAGTTACGCCATCCTGTGGCAAAATAATCCAACTCCTTGAATTATAATATTATTTAATTAATATAAAATATACTAGTATGTTACTCACATAGAAAATGTGAAGATTTTTCTCGGAATGCGCCATTTTTTAAAACAAATAGTTTAAATAATAAGGTACAAACTACCACACCACCTTGTGGATAATAATTTTTTTTAGTTTGCTCTTAGCCTATTCGGAATAATACCAACTGATTTTGAGGCTTTTTTTATTACTTTTTGAAAAAAGAGTTGAATGTAACGACTTGTCTAATATTTACGGTGTTTGTAGCTACAATAATGTGTTTTTATGTGACTACTAAATATAATATTAAAGAAAATAGTCAACTTTTGGATGTAAAAATGCTACAACCAATTAAAATGAATTACTGTTTATTAAAATGGTAGCCCTCTATTGCCTAGTTTTAACATTATAAATCTGACATTAATATTTTTATTATAAATATATTATTACGTGTTTTGAATTGTTTTTAATGAAAGAACTACCTTTTTTAAAATTAGAAAAGGAAAAACAGTTGTTACGTGTGCTCTTTCTTCTTTTTTGTTCCATATTTAATAGTTTAAATTTTTTTTGAATGAAGAAGGTTCTCCTCTTTATAGTATTAATTCATCCCCCTCCCCCAAAATCATATAAAGAGGGACTGATATAAACAAGGGTCTCAATTCAGCTGTACTAAATATATGTACAGCTCTTTCATCTTCTCCTTGTACTCTTTTTTCCCTTACAAAAATGTCAACTCTAGTGATTACATCGTTATACAGCCTTATTATTGCAGATAACAATTAACTAATACAATGGAAATAATAAGATATTTCCTAATAATTATCACACTTCTCACGACCCTAATCTATCAACAAAAAAAAAGGTGAAAATATAGACATTTAGTTCAAATATCAGTGTTTTTTATTTGCATTCGATCTAGATGTCAAGTCTTTTTTTACTCTTAAAGCCTTTTGAAGGAGTTTAGTGAAGATTTATTGGAAGTTTGCTCAAGTTATGTATTAAAAGTATCAAGCCCTTAAGATACTATTATCCCCCTCAATCATGAAGTAATTTATGCCGTCGAGTCAGTGAATATACTCTATTGATTATACTTAATAAAACATTTATAATCAAATATTACATCATGTTATATGACGACAGGCCTTTAAATAAGAATCACGATCCAGATCGAATTTCCTCAATTCGTGATGCTTCTCATGTCGTATCGAATTACATATATATGTATATTAATTGACTTATATACCTAGTACATATATATATATATATTGGTCTTTATCGGCATGTTCTATTTTTTTGTTAAATATGTTTATATCTCCTATTCTGACATTATTAATTAATATTATCCATAATGGAGACTCTAATCTTCATCACGTTCTGCAATTATCTTTGGATGAACGCCTAGGTATATTTTTTTTTAAAGAAGGACTTACTGGGTATTAAATTGGGATTTTGGTTCTTCATTCGTTTGAACCATAAATATTTTTATTGATGATGTAGTTTTGTGAGGGTAAAAAAGTATCAAGTATTATTTTGGTGATAGAGTAGATACATTTGTGCTGTGTCAACATAAAATCAATCTTGAACAACGTCAAGAAAAGAAGAAAATCCCAATTATTTTTTTTACTTGATATATATTATGAATTTATACTGACTAAAATTTCATAGATATATTTGATTCAAGGCCTTGTATTCAGATTTATGGGATGGGTTAATATGCTCTAGAATTTGAGCTATAGTTTATAACTTTTATGTGATGTAAAAGACCGATAATGGCCTCGATATATCCACTTTTAAATAAAAACTGCCAATTTGGCATTACCTCCGTCAACGAAGTTGAAGTGAGAATATGGTTATGCCTCTGTTTGTTTGTTAGTTGGCGTGTTTGTTAGTCACAGGGATTATGGCAGAATTTAGGGATCGATTTTGATCAAACTTGGTCGGAAGATTATATATGGTCACAGTAAGTGGCCTTAAATTTTGAGAGGTCAAAGGTCACACAAAAAGTAAAAAATCCATAATCGACCATAACTTTTGAGCAAATTAAGATATATAACTTAATTTTATTTTAAGCGGAGGTTTTTGCAAACTACCGAGTGTCCATTATAGTTTTTTTTTATTGTGTCGATCAATGATTGCTACTTCAAGTACAATTTGAAACGCAACAGAAGGGTTAGTAAGAATAGTTTGCTAATAGAATTTGATGATAATTCGTCGAAGAATACAAATGTAATTTAGAGTCAATTTAAATATAAAAATCATTCTACCTTGCTTTTTTTGAATTTTATGCAACAACATGATATTTCTTAGGTAAGTATCTACGTACATACGTATTTTATAAATTTGAAAAGTTAATCTTTAATAATCCTCGAAACAAGGAAAGACTAATAAAATGTATCAAAAAGCAAATCCCACCTAATCATATATACTAAAGGGTAGGTGCTATTTATAATTGTACTCACATATTGAATGTACGTATCCATATCAAAAATATAATCACTAGGCTATAACTTAACTTTTGATTAAATTTTTGGACCAAGGATATTGTTTTATCTTGACCGAGTAAAAAAGATAAGGATGAGTACTGAATTATTTACATATTCTGAAATTAAGTTCAATTTTTTATAATAGAGGGGAGGGCGGGGCTGGTTGGTGCACTTTTCACTTTTTGGTAAAGAAGGGATCTATATAAAGAAAAAATGCGTTTGATGCTTGTGTTCTTACTTTTTTTTGTTTCAGTAATACAACAAGTCTCGCTTCCGCCTTCTCCTTGTGCTCTTACAAAAAACCCATTTCTACTTCTCCGAATATTAGTCATCATGTAGGAGTGATATTGAGATTTTTTTTTGCAAAGTTCAAAACAATACCATATCAAATTTTTAGCGTCAATTTCATATCATAAGTAATGATGGTGCTTTGCCCGTAATATCAATTTTAACGTTGATAATTCAACGGATCCATGAAGTATGTTGATGACCTTCATTTATATTATTTATCACTGTAATTCATGGTATACGTAATAGGGCACGAGGATACTAAAAAATAAATATACTATCTTCAAGGTAGAAGTCCTTCTCCCTAGTAATCCTTGCATAGATTTAAATCCATTAAAACAAATTCATATATTCCTCTCCTTGCCTCACTTTTCAAAGTTTCTTCGGAAAGAGTTTCTAGTCAGATGATTATTGACTGGCTCTCCTCATCCTCATTTAGATGATAATGTCAAATAAATTCAATCCTCAGAATTTGTTTCTTTATTAACCAAGGACTGATTCATCAAGATAATG
The DNA here is from genome assembly GCF_016086655.4 of Lepeophtheirus salmonis. Classification (NCBI taxonomy): domain Eukaryota; kingdom Metazoa; phylum Arthropoda; class Copepoda; order Siphonostomatoida; family Caligidae; genus Lepeophtheirus; species Lepeophtheirus salmonis. Next base: position 17,718,307 of record NC_052136.2, on the reverse strand, counting down.
AAGAGTTATCACCCTTGAAATCAGTATATTTCAGGATAATGCAAATATAGTCTATTCATGAATTACTCCTTGATACGAAGTTGAGGAAAGCGACACACATTTTTTCTCGTGAAAGTCCAGACAATTTTGAATGAGGAATAATTACTTTCTTGCCCTAAATAAAGACAACGACAACAGATAAAGAATTTATCTTCACATACAATTTATAGAAATCTAAATACTATGTTGATTGGAGCCCTCTGATCTCTTGTGCAATACAAATAAATAACTTTGTTTTAATATTTTGTTGTAAATTTTTGGGTATTTTTGAATTAGATACAAATCAATTTAACTTTTCTTTTTTTCTTTTCGAATGTTAATATTTAATACATACATGATAATATCCAGTTGGACCTTTTTAATATATTTTTGTATCCTGAAATCCATTTCAATTTATTTATTTAGTATTTAGCCTATAATGTTTTTTATCAAAGTAGGCGTATAATTGCAATAATTTATTTTGCAATCCATTGGTTGTGATTAACATCAAATTTGTTGACTCAAAATTGTTTGAACTATTAAAATTATTATCAGTAGGTCCTATTTTTTTAAAACAAATTCACGACTAGTTGAGTGATAAATATTACTTGACTAGTTATAAAAGAGAAAAGACAAAATGGATTTATTATACCATAGATTTGGTACTAGGAAAACTGCCCTGGGGAAAATTGCCAGTTGCGAAAATTGCCCGTATTTTTTTCAAACTTCAGGATGAATAGCAACACAGTATAAATTCGCTTAATATTATTTATGAAAAATGTCTAAACATATTTATTTGTTCAATCCTCAAAGGGAGTAGATTCAAGTGTCAGTAATATTATTATAATACCTATATTGCAATTTTCTTAACTACCAATTATCTCGAGGGCAGTTTTCTGCGCACGCATGGTTGATAATTATTCAAGCTAAATTTTATTGGTGCTCAGGAGAGAACTGAACAAACGATGTGGGACTACCTAGTGCTTGAAAACGTGACGTTCTAACATCTTTAGTAAACTACTAAAACTCCAATCTCTCCCTTCTTAGTTTCAAATTATTTTAAACTCCCAGTGATCTTCGTAATTTATTTAGTAATGTCGATTATCTTCTCAGGTTTATAATTCCATATTTCCCTCTCCAGAATCTCCGGTTTCTCCACAATATTTTCCCGGACTCTAATCGGACGCGGTTGCTTCTATTGATAAGTACTACATTTGACCATATTTATAATTTTTTACTATTACATTAGTTCCCACATCTAACTCAGATAAGTCTATTGTATTTAAATTGTAATAATTTATTCCCTTTCTCTACGTCTCTCCTCATCCACCGATTGAGTCCGGACCATTGTACCCTAACTTCATCAATGTTGTAGTATACTAGATTGTACTTGATGACTAAATAACATTTAATTAAGGGATTTTCCATCAATCTTCGAAGTATTTCTAAACTCAAGTAATCCAAGAAAATACTTTTCTGACCCATAATTCCATTTACTTTTTCTAATAGTGCTTTCATTTTTTTTACTATACTTTCAGCATGACCGTTACTTTGAGGATAATGAGGAGATGTCCCCATGATATGTTCCATCTCTTCAAAATTCTCCTTCAATTCTATAGAATTATACAGTGGATCTTGGATACGTCCTCAACTTCATAAGAATTACCATCTCCGGCAATATCTTCCTCAACACTACAATTACATCCTTAGAATTAGGAACTCTCTTGAATTATTCTATGTATGTGTAACCCGATAGTCTATCACCTTAAACGATATAATGTTTACCTTTACTCTCAAACATGTGAGCAGATACAATTTTGAACGGTCTTATGTGGAGTCAGATCACACCAAAGTGATTCCTTTGACAAAGATGGCAACCTTTCTATACTTTTCGTCTATGACTGTATCATTTCTTGAATTTCCATATTCATCCTCAACCAATAAACCGTTTGTCTGGCTCTTGTCTTTGTTTGTTCTATTCCTTGATGCTCAGTGCTTAATTAAGGTAACATTTTCATGTAAGGTTTCACTCCATCTCCAATTACATTATTTCTATCGCATTTACTAGGTCAATATGCTATTGATCTCTTAAGGACTCCTCACGAATATCTTCTACTAATGGATCAACTATTTCTCTTCTTCTTCTGATTGACTTATTCTAATCATTGCAATCCATATTACTTCGTCTCTATTGGAGCCAACTTCTTCTTCAAGATTTTCATTAACTTCTGGAGATGACACAGGTGCCCTTGATAATGCGTCCGGGATCACATTGCTCTTATTCTTTTAATTTCTCTTACCTTATAGTCTATACATTACTTCAAGAGATACCATTCTATCATCTACGTTCTTTTTTTACATCGCTCACTTTTAATGCATTAGATTTGAAAAATTCTCTCTATGATTTACACATTAATTTAAAATAAGCTATTTTTTGATAATAATTGTATTTCTTTTCATATGCTGGACATTTTTCTCCATTTCTATGATAATTTCTTCCAAAATAAGAGTATCTTTGAGTTTCTCTTATCTGCTCTTTTTTATGATTTGCTTTTATACTTGATATCGAACTTGATTTTCGTGCCAACGCTTCCTCCTAAATTTTACCCTTCTCAATCTGAGGTGGAAATTTTATTAGTATTTTCATTTATTGATTTATTTTTGTGACACTTTCTTTCTCCTAAGGTCGTTCTTCTATTTTGTCAGAATTTTTGCAATTAAACATTCTTGCCAACATTTCACAGTGTAGTTCATCTCTTGTAATGAAATCTTCACGAGCTCAATTTTTCTATTCAATCAAAATAATAATCATTCTTATCTTGGAATCATCGTTCTTATCTTCATCTCCCGATATTAGATTTCCTTCCGACATTTTGACCTTCTCTATCAAAATCCCATTTTCTTCTGCTAATTCATCATTCGTGGGTATTCTTGAATATGTCCGTCAACTTGATATGCAATACCCCTCCGACAGCGCCATGTTATGCTTAGAACGATCCAATAATGATGACGACTGATTAGTATCTTATTTAAACAACTATATGTATTATGTTATATCATTAACTAGTAATCAATAAATAAAATATACAAAGTTATGGCAAATCCCATATTCATATTCCCTTGGCAGTACTTAGTGCTAGAGAAATCGACGTTCTAACCTGTTTAGTAAACTACAAAAATCCCAACAATTTATAGACCTTCAACTTGTACCATTTTAATATTGATCAAACGAAGATTTCCTCAACTGGATTTTTACTTGCTTATGGTCTAGAAAAAGGGATGGGACTGCATATCGTTTCAAAAGACCTATGTGATTTTTCTCCTACGAAATCTAGAATTTGCCTTGCCACTCATAAATCTTCTCGGTTGAAGTTTTGTTCACGTAACACAGAGTATTTTGATGGCCTCCAGAGTGAACCATGACCGTCTTCTCGTCTCAGAGCAATACGCCATTTAAGACAGACACTTTAATTTGAAAGGAATCGCAATGATCCTCCTTTCGAGCACCCAGGAACAACACAAGACGATGGCATGCTTATAAATTATGATGATTACTAACTTCCAAATATTGCAATATTACTCTTAGCTTGTTGTACTCTTTGGCTGGATAATCAACTTGTCATAATTATTATTTAGGGAGTTGTATTATTTTTCCGCAATTACTCACTGTCAGGGTGTTTACAAATTAATATAAGTAAACAATGCTCATGCCCTATTACTTATTATTTTTATAACTGTAATGAGTTTTGAAAATTATTGGATTAATAATTTACATAAATACCTGACATGGCCAAATGAAGCATCTTTGTATTCTATATATCCATGAATCCTCATTATATGATGCAATTTCTTACAAATATTCGTGGATGAACTACTTTGCTACCGTGAGGAGGGAAATTATATAGTAGTTGGAGCTTTTGCGTTTGCATGATTAAATATTTTTGATAGTTTTTCAAGGATATAGTTAAATAAGTGGTTCGATCAATTGATTATTATTATCGTCATTTTTTCTCGCAAATAATTGATATTGGCCCTAATTAAGTTAATATTTATCGTCTTTCCCTCTAAGCCCCACAATTTCAAATCCGGATCTTTCCAAAATATGAATGTTTTGGAGAATACACATTTGAGGGAGGTAAAATGGGATCGTTGGGGTCAATTAATGTTAGAATAGTCCATTTTCTATTCTCAAAAAGATTTTAAACATTTTGTGACAACCTCATGCCGTCACTAGGTACATAAATAGCTACTTATTCTTGACAAACCTTTTCGTCTTTCCTTTTAAATAAACTATTTTCATTTTAAGCCTAGAGGCATCATTTTAGCTCGCTAATAAATGTCTTTATTACAATGCACAAAATTATCCTTTGGATATTATCAGAGTTTGATATTTTCACTTCCTGTTAAAAATGATGTATATACTATAAGAATCTAGTGTTAATAATACTATTAAAAATATCCTTGAGTCCAAACCTTAAAGGAATTTCACAATAACAAACAAAATATTAGGGATGTATTCGGGTACTGCTGGGTCCTAAAATGGGATGCAACCCCCGTTGATATTTGAAGAAACTAAGAAGAGTTACAGCCCCCCGATTGTACTCCGAATGTTGGGGGTATTTTCAAGTACTTCCCAAAACGGGATACAACCCACCGAGGATACTTGAAGAAACTACTAAGAGCCCCTCACACACCTCCAATTGTACCCCAAACATATAGGAGTAACATATAGCAGATTATAATTTTAACCCAATAAGAAATCAAAAGTATAAATGATGGGTTGCATCCCGTTTTGGGACCCGGTGGTACCTAAAAACACCACCAGACATTCGGGGGATTGTAAGGGGCTCTGATTAGTTTCTTCAAGTATCGGTGGTTGGTTGTATCCTGTTTCAGACCCAGCGGTACTCAAAAACACTCCCAACATTTGGGGTACAATTGGGGGGGCAGGGTTGTGAGGGACTGTTAGCTGTTTTTAAAAAAAAAAGTTTTGGTGGTAAGTTACATCCTATTTTTGGACCCTGTGGTACCCAAAAAACACCCCCAAAATTCGGGGTACAATTGGGGGATTGTAACTCTTCGTAGTTTCTTCAAATATCAACGGTTCCCGAAAACACCTCCAATATTATGGAGTTATAATCGTTATATAGTTATAAATAACTAATAAAGTCTATCCCCCGTTTCCTCATAGATTTGTAGGAAATGGTTTTATACGAAAATGTTTATACGAATAAACGATTATGTTTTATACGAAGTTACTGTTCACCAAAGTTTCAGTATCTATTAGTATTTTTTCTTATCTAAATTAGATTCTTCAAAAATTAATTTATCTAACGTGGTTTCCAACGGGGCTAATATAAGTAAAATTAGATTTATATATGGCACTTCCAAACAATACGTTATGCTTAAACATAATTAATTTTTGTAACAAAATGTAGGTATTAGTTAAAAAAACAAAAAAAAACTTTTATGTTTTTTTCAAAAGTTAGCAACTTTTTTAGTTATGCAGTGAAAAGCTGTGTACATCCTTTTGACTTTTTTTTCTTAAAGTGCAATTTTTCAACTACAAATAAATGCTGCCTACGGGAAATTTATAGTCAAGACATGTAATACTAACATATAAACATAAAATATTAGGAGAATTTACACAATTTATTGGGTCAAGGCCTCCATACGCAAAAATACTCTCATTAGCCCACACTACTCTAGGTTTGACTAAGGGACTGCATGCACTCTCTAAATATAAGGTAATCTATGGATGTACATAGCTGGGGGGGGGGGATACATCTTCCCGGGGTTTTTGACAGGAGGTTTATGGACGGTATTATACACAATACTATGCTCTCTCACGCTGTAGAGTTAAAAAAAGTTGAATAAAAAAAATATATGCATGCATGTTGCAAATAGTGGGAGCTTCAGACCTCAAAGCGTCTTAAAAGTACACAAAGCAATACAAGTTGATCCTATCTAGTGGTACACAAATATTCCTTTAATCCTGAATTAAATTTATGGGAACAACAAGACATCTTATGACTGAACAGAGCAAGCTGAGACGGTGGAAAAGAGTAAATAAGATTTTAATTTTTCTCAAAACGAACGCTAAAAAAAAGGGGCAAAGTTTTGGTATTTTCTGATGAATTTTTTTTTACTATTGATGCCACTGTGAATAAGCAGAACACCCGCTACTTCACAACCAAACATCAAGACAATGTCTCAGTTTCAGTGAACCATGTCTACAGAACAGAAATCCAGCCATAACCATCGTTTTGGGCGTTGTGGAGTGTGCCTCCCATTTTTGTGGAGAGGAAGAAGCGGCTTAATACAGATGCTTACATCGAACTTCTGGTTAAGAAAATACAACGATTGGGACATAAAAAAGTTCGGGGACAACATCACTCAAGACGGAGCTTTGTGTCATCACGCGTCTAAAGCCAAGGAAAACTTTCTGGAGGAGAGAGTGTGTGCTAATCCTCTCAGGAGTGTCTAGTCTCTAGAGCACTGTTTCTTAATCTTGTTGTAGGTACTTAATCCCACATGTTTCATACAAATATTCAGCGAACCCGTCTTAATTGGTCAAGTGGAGTGTTTTATCTCAAATCATGTGTGTTTTGAAGTAAGCCGATCCCATCATTCTGACTCAACGAACCCTATGATTAAATTGAACTCAGGTTAAGAACCACTTCTCTAGAGGCTTCCCTCAAGAAGGAGTAGGCCCAGCTTGAGTCAGACTACATAGTTAGGGTCTGCAAGGAATTTAGGACTCGTATTGAGATAATTATTAGAGCTGAGGGCTCATATATTGAATAAAAGTTATGCCGAGGCTTAATTTAAGATGAGATTGTCAAATAATATGACCACGAAACCTCTTGTTTAAATTTTAATCTTAAAAAATATAAAATGTGTACCACAAGATAAGATCAAGCCTGTACTTAATAGGATCTGAATATCTAATAACTAATATGTAATAGATTAAGTAGTTATTGAGATCATTTTTGATGTCTAGAGACTAACTTTTGAAGATCTTGGTCTCAGCCCTTGAAATTATTTGCCTTAGTTTGGTCTCGACCCTTGAAGGATAAGACCAAAAGTACAGGAGGGAATAAAAATTTCATTTTCATAAAAAAATGAACCCAACAAAAGAAAAGCTTGCGTCTTAAATCAACATACAATTATTGGAAAGATTATCATCTTTTATAAAATGTTTATAAACTAGTCATCTAACTCACAATAAGCTTTTTTCAAATAAATAGAGTATTTTACTTGCAGCTGTTTTTGCTCATTTTCATGTATTATTCAAAATAACTGACTCTACGTGATCCGAAATGGGTAATATATAGGATTTTATTTTTTAAATTAATACCAAGATACTTTTGATATATTTTTTAGTGATTAAACATTTACATACATGAACAACTATAAAATAATCTACAATTTCCCATTACCTAGAAACTTGCATTAAAATGCTGATAGCCCTTTAACAAATAGTTAAGTTTATATTACAATTTTTTAACGATTATATCATATATTTTATCCTACTCTAGACATGAAATTTGATTTGTGTTGTGAGCAATTTGGATTATTTTTCCTCTCTAAATTTACAAAATTTGTTAATTTTTGTAATGCAAAATTATAAATTATAATTAAGTAATTTTAATTTATGTATTTTTTGTTGTAAAAAATCAAGTTATGATAATTAAATGGTTAAATATATTTAGTTACGTGTACGGAAATATACTCCCCGCTTTAGGATTACTCAGCGTCCCGGGGGTAGTATGGGATTGATAAAAATCACCGCTAATTCATCCAAGAAACCCCTTAACACGACAAACTAATTCAATGCCCTCGGGTTGACTGGGGTACTTGAGGGTATCCCTGGATCCTTAAAAACCACCGCCAATGCAGTACATACATCCAAGGAACCCCTCTAATAACAAAATATAGTTTCAAGGCCTCCGGTTGGTTGGGCGTGGAAGTCTTGGTAGTATTAAAGACCAAGTGTCATGGGCTGAATCAACAAGGTGCATGTTTCATATTTGCTAAATTTAAAAAAAATCTTATAGACTATGTTAGTTCAAGGTAAACTTCTGTAATATTATTCAGCACGTACATATTATTGATATTTTTTTGAATCCTCCTTCATGGTATATATAATATAGTCATTATGCAATTTTTTTAAAGATTAAAAGCGTGAGGCCCTTTCGTGGAGTAAGGACGGTATTCTATATTTTGTACAATCCATAAGATGGCTCCGGCATTACCTCAATACCTGTCCTTTTACAACCTCAGTGGCTCATGTTATCCCCACAAAGTCCAAGAACGTGAGTCTAGTTCGTGATAATAAATTTATAAACAGAATAGTTTGTAATATAAACATAAATAATATCTTAAATGTTTATTTTTTCAGTGTGATCTGATCAATGAATTTTTTCTTTGATTTACGATCTACGCATTTATCTATGTATTTACTATCAAATTAAATACATCGAAGTACTTTTGAGTGCAATTTGAACATTCTATTTTTTTTTACGTATGACGCATTAATTAATTGGGTACTATGTTATTAATTATCTTTTTATTTGCCACGCATCATGCAAATTAATATTCAGTTTTCTTTTGGCTGCTCTATAACTTTATTACTTATATTTATAAAATAGCAAAGTTAATCAAAAGAGAAAGAAACAGTTTGTTGCTTATAGGTGAATTGTAATACATTTAACACAAGAATGACAATAATTCGAATGGATTTTTTTTTTTTTTTGGGTGGGGGATGCTCACGAAGAAATTTAAAACATTGCTGGGCATGAGTTCGTACTAATTCATACATAAAAATTGTCACAATTTATAAATTTATCTATGAACACTATCATGAGGTGACAAGTGGTGATGAATTGAAAACTATATGTTGTAAAATGTAAAAAAAATGGGCAGTATATGGTACTTATAAAATTACACCAGACACATCTATCAAGTCGTTACAATTCACGCAATCGTTCAAAACCTTTTCTATCCCAATAATCCTACTAAGTATAGCATAAGATATATATTTAATATTTTATCCATTTATAATATTTTCAGAATCTCCTGATTCTGTTTTAGCTGATTTTGAAATTCCCCCAATCAATGCACGTCAGATTATCTTTCCTAATTGTGAATTGAATGTGTTTTGTTTTTTTTTTCTTTTCTCTCAAAATATATGTACACAAAAAAATTATCGATCTTGGGTATAAACAACAACGTTATCATAGAAAATGTGATTTCAGTTTAAAAATGAAATAAGTTTCTTCTATCACATTTCCACTAAAAAATAATGTGATCGATATATTTGAAGAACTAACTGAAGATTAAATAATCCCCATTGAATTTATTGCATATTTCGAATAGACGTATATTGGAAAATTAAGATGAAGAAAAAACAACATGCGAAGAGATACACCAGGATACCACATCAAATTATGGAATGTGTTTGAGCTAACAAAAAATTGTTAGACCAGGAGGAACAATGGGGTAGAAAGATTCCATAATGCAATTTAATAAGTGTGTTGCATCTTCACATCCTAATCTTGGCATCTAATTGAAGCATTTAAAAAAAGAAGAATTCATGTGCAGATTGCAGCTTATTCAACACAATAGAGGTAATATATATTTCAACAAAATAATAAAAATATAAATTAACTAGCGAAGGGTTACCCGGCCTTGCTCGGGCTACGGAGGGAGATGGAAATCACATTGAAAAGGATCAAATTATTGAGAAAAAAAAATTCAGATAATACTTCTATATACTAATATGTAGTTATAATATGAATGTTTCGTTGTTCCCAAATCAAAATTTGCGAAGAAAATTGCAAAAACTTTTTAGCACAAATTTTGCAAAACTAAATAAATTAAAAGCATTAATTGGAATTGTAAAAGAAACACAAACCTACTAATATTTTTTTGTACTTGCAAAAAACATAAAATTATGAAGAATAATGTTGTCGAAAAAATAACGCTCGATAACCGGTAGATTTTGCCAATAATACAAAAATTATGTAATAAAATGTTCCGGAAATCGATAATACTCCTTTCAAGATTATTGAGTAAGCATTTATTTGCACAAAAGCATCGTCTTGTGTCATTTTTTCTTAAAAAACGGAAAATTAACGTTTGATGAACAAATGGAAAAAAAAGAGAGAAAAAATTGACAAATTATTCAGAAAATGACAGATATTTCAGTTAAACATCAATTTTTATATCCAAACGAATCTCCTGATTTCGAAAAGCTGTATTCCATTTACTAATCCCATATTCCATTGGAAGTTCATTTTTTTCACCTGAAATAAACAAAATTGCAATTTCCACCGATTTCTTTTTTGCCCCATAACTTTTTTGATTTGGAATAAATTTAGAAAACGTATTAATTAGTATAGTAAAAAAAATGGTTTCTGGGTTTTGGATATGGCATAAGCCCCTTTTATATAACCTCCACAAAAAGCGAAACCCCCATTGTAGCATGTCCAAGCAAGAGGGTCCCATGTAATTTTTTTTAGCTTCCTAGATTAAATAGGGTGAGAATGTATAAAGGACATCTGCACTCAAAACAAACAAAATCTCTCTTTTATATATATACAGAAGATAAGTGTATTCTCAATATTGTTAGAAAATATGACCAATATGATTATAAAATTTTGTACCTAAAATATTTATCATATAATTTGTATGTGTTTTAGGTCTTTCAAAATTATTGTAAGAAATTGATTGTGTTATTTCTATAGGAATTTATAAAATATAGAAATTTGTTTAAACAAAATTATAATTATTAAAATTCTATTTTACTTGCCGTTTACTCAAAGGATTAGATAAATTATTTATAACAGAAATCAGTTAGGTACTCAAACCTTACCAAAAAGAAAGAAATAATAAGTAATTTAAAATTGAGTGTACCCATTACTATATTAAAGAAAAAAACAACAACTGATATGACTATTGCAATACAAATTATCTTATTTGCATGTAACGTAGCATCCATAAGAAAAAAGAGTTAAATGGTTTAAAAAACAAAGAAAAAACGCGGTCTTTTATTTGCAAACCGAGAACTTAAACTAATTATTGGTATTCGAGAGGTCCTTGGATGTATTTGTTGCTTTGGCGTATTTTTAAGGAGCCAGGGGTACCTCCAAGGACCTTGCACACCCCAAGGGGTTGGAACTATTTTTTGGTTTTAGAGGGATTCCTTGGATGTATTGGCGGTAGATTTTATCAATCCCAGACTCCCCTGGGACAATCCGGGGACCAAGGGTATTCAACCATATTTTAAGAGGCCCTAGAATCTACGCGCCCCCCTTCTTAACAATCCTCTCGATCCTTTGTTTAGAAAATTGGATTAAATTTAAAAAATTTTATGGTAAATCTAATTTTATAATATTACTCACAGTGGAAGAAGGTACATCTTTGAGGATACAAAAACAAATATGCTCAGATTTTTGTCATAATTAATATTAAGCGAATTGATAATGTGTTATTATTCATCATAGAGTTTGAAGAAAATACAGGCAATTTTCTTCCCGGCAATTTTCCCAACTTGTAATTTTCCTCTATGGCAATTTTCTTCAGGGTAATTTTCCATTAGCAATTTTCGTCATGGAAGTTTTCCTAGTACCATTTAGGTACTATAGTCAATTATGAACAATCTTCAAAGATTTAAAAGTATGAATATAATTCACACTTCAAATCTGGTAATTAATTTTTTATGATTTATGCTAATTCATGTGAATACTTATGGAATATATTTTTTTTATTTTTGTTATATTTAATGGAAAATTTATAAAATTAATACATTACTCTATTTATGAATAGTACGTAATTGCTTTTACAAAAATACTTTATAGGTAGTTAGTTATATAGAAATTCACTGTAAATATATTGCATTAATGATTGTTGAAAATATATGTAATAATGTTTTTCCATTTTTAAATAAAAATCGAGTAGGTGAATAAATTTGCCATTATAAAGCTTATTACTGATGTGATACCGTGTTTAAGATTACTTTACTCGGTAACAAAAAAATACAAGTTTTTGTGGAAGTCGAGGCTGAGAGACAAATTCTTAGAAGTTTCAAAATTTTAAAATTACTTAATTAAAACAATCCGCCAATTTATAGGTTTTTCTACCCAAAAATTATCTATTTCGTCCACAACGAGGGTTAAAGCACTCATCGTAACAATTTCTATCTTTTCAAACAAGAACACTCATTTGTACACTTTGCTTAATTTTTTTTTGTGGTATAAAATTCATATTTATCCATTCAATGTATGTTTGTATATCGTGGAATAAGTACTTGAATAATAAGAAAAAAAAAGATAATGTGAATTTTTTTGGAACTTTTTATTAGACTTTAGCTACGTATTTTCCGAAGTAAAAAGTTAGATATAAAAAAGTAATCATCTGTTTGGCATATTTCTTATATTGAACATATATATAGGCTGCATATATGTAAGAGGAAATTATCAAAAAATATAAATATTATTAAAATAGTTTCATTAATGTTGTGAATCTAATTGAGGCTACAAACCATCTGTTGGATGTATATATTTTCGTTTTATTAAAGTATATTTTTGAACATAGGAAAAAGGGTTGGTTGTCCTTATAGGATAATGCCCTAGAGATGATTTATTCCTATGGCGGGTTTTTTTGTACTCAATATCGTTAAGGATTTTCTTACACAATCTTTTACTCCATAGTTTTTCCTTTAAAATTAGGTTGATGCTAGTCGAACAGTTTTTAAGCGATGCAGATATTTCTGAAGTAACAGGTTCTCAAAGTTGAAAATGGGTACATAGGTAGAGCATAACTTATTTATTAAATAATACATATTATGGAGCAAGGAAAAATATGCTCAAAATGTTTACAACTGGTAAAAACTCTTCCAAAATGGCTTGGAAGATACCAATGATATTTTTTGCTAACTAATTTTTTTTTTTTTTTTTTTTTTGAACAGTTGGAGATTTTTTTTATGTTCCTTTAATTGGTTAGATGGAGTTGCACTGATTAAGTATAAGAAACATTACAGTATTGCAATTACTCCAAAAAACCTAGGAATCTTGTGTGAAGTCCATATACATAAAGTATATTTCCTTCTCTAGGAATCACTTGGGCGCAAACCTACACACATTGAGTCAAAAATAATAATTTATCCAAAACACATTGAGCTAGGGCGATTCCATTCTAGATTTTTTCAAAAAATTTAATTTTTTGTGAATAGTTGTAAACTTTTAAAATATCCCATTTTAAATTTAATTTTTGAAAATTTTTCTCCAAAAAAAAAATAATTTTTCAATTTTTTTTTTTCAAAAAAGTTCCAAAAACCAAGCCTCCCGTAATCACTAATATACACTACTTAAATTCTTATTTCTTATTGATATATACTTTTTTTAACTCCACCAAACGTAAAAATTGAATTTGAACATAATTTGTAATTAGTCCCATACATATGTGATACAATTTGCGGCACCTTCAACCATTAATAAATTGTTGAAAAAATTTACTATAATTAATTAAAGAATACAAAAGTAATTTTGAGGGAATAATTCAAACTTGCTTTTGTGTCGACAGACCACATTAGCATGTATGAATATTTATTGTATCTCTCAATCTTTCTTTCCTCTAAAAAGTAATAGAAAGGAGACTCGAAATCCAGGTTGTAGTTACTTTATTATTTTTTATAGACACGTAATCTCTTTACATCCAGTCTGGATACTTTTTGAAGTATATTTATGAAATATCAAGTGTTTGGAGAATAAGTTGCACTTTTTAAAAATACACTTGAAAATAAATCTATATTTTAAATAATGTAGACCAAATCAAAACGTTTAATTATAAATAAAACATGAAACATAAAAAATTGAAAGAAAAAATAATCAAGGATTTAATCACATCTTTAAACTTATTATTCTTAAATTATTATTAATCAATGCCTTCTTTTTTGGAAAAAAATATGATTTCTCTTAATTGGGGCGTAATAGAATCTCTATCCTAGAATACTACAGGGAGTGGGGATCAAATTGTTGCCTACTTTAAACCTTGATAACTTGAAGACGACGTTATCAAATAAAAAATCGGTTACTAAATAGGAAAACTATTCTCGTCAGCTGACGATGCGTAGTTCAGTTAGCATCATGCCGTCATCATATGAGGAGATAAAGAGCTATAAGTGGAACGAAGAGCTTTCGAGGTCCGCCGTAGTCATGGCATTGGTTAATAATTGAAGTGAAATCTCCAATTCAACGATTGCTTCAACCTTAGGAGTGAATTTACGGACTGTTCAGCGTATCCGTAAGAAGCTGCAGGACACCTGGGATGTTGATGCCACCATAAAGAGGGCACCCAAGAAGGAGGGCGCCGACAGGAAGGTCAGGGACACCGACTTTGTCAACAAGGTGAAGAAGATGGTTGAGGATGACCCTACCAGGTCCATGAAGGCCATGGCGAGGCCGGAGACCGGCCCTAGGTGTGGCAACAGGACTCAGCACCCCTGCCATGTGTCCAAAATCTCCATGCAGTGGTTAACCGAGAACTGTTATGACGTCGTAACCAAGGATTTGTGGCCTCCTAACTCTCCCGACCTTAATCCTTTGGACTATTTTGTCTGGGGCTATGTCGAGAGACATACCAACAGACATCCCCATAGCACCAAGACCAGCCTGATGGACTCCATCAAGGAGGTATTCGGCAACATGGACAATGAGATGGTCCTAGATGCTCGTCATAGTTTTGATTTTCAATAAAAAAGTTAAAAAATGTATATTTTGTGTTGTTTTTTGTAGAAAAATATTTTGGCAACAATTTGATCCCCACTACCTGTACTTATCAACATATTAACCTGTAGGTAGAATGGGGTTTTGTAGAGAACAAGGAGAAGGCGGGAGTAGGCCTTATGGGCTTATGGTATTACCGAATTAAAACCCTTGTTAAAATCAATGCCTTAATAAATCGTCGTTGTGTAAACTTTAAAAAAAAAAAAATCACCTTACTTTTAGTATATTTTTAAAAATTGCATAATAAAATAATAGTATATCAATGTTTAAATTGTCTAGAGACAAGGAGTGTGATATCGCATAATCTTTATTCCCAGATAGGAGAATAAAAAAGGAGTGAATGACTCTATTTTTTTCTTCATTTTTTTCAACCATAGTCATTTTTTACTCCATGCTTCTAGAGGAGACATAAGATAATGAAGAAGAAGCCTAGGGTCTATGCGGTATTATTCCATATATCTAGAATTCCATGACTCTTGATTATTTAAATCTAGAAAATTCGCTTCTTTATATATTAATTCATTTTCTTCACCGAAAATCATATAACAAAGAACTGATGTTAACAAGGGGCTTAATTCAGTATTATTATTAGTGATGGGGCGAATAATCGGAATCGGGAATTGGAGATTCGAATGTTTTTTCTAGAATTAGGATCAACATTAGGAAAATAATGTTTAAGTTGCGATTCAAATTCTAATTTATTACTGGTCTTTCAATATTTATTACTTTATTATGAAAAAAAATAGCCCCCTCCAAAATTAAGTAGTGTCTACTTTTTACAAGAAAATTTAATATTGGATTTTTTTTTTCAAAAATTAAATATTTGAGCTTGAATTAATTTATTAATTTGTTTTACAAAAAATTAAATTATCTGAGAAAGACGTCTGAGAAGTATTTTCAATTTTTCTCCGAAAAATTAAAAATTAAATTTTTTTTTTCAAAAAATATTAAATTAGAATTTAATTTAAATTCATTTTACAAAAAAAATAAAAATGTTTTTTTGGAGAACAGAAGGAAATTTTTCCAAAAAAATTTAATATTTGAAATTTTTTTTCAAAAAAAATTAATTTTTTGATACTAGCTATTGGTTTTTGAGCTTTTTTTAAAAAAAAATTGATTTGTTTTTTTGTGAATAGTAGTAGATTTTTGAAAAAAATTTAAATATCAAATTGTATATTTCTAATTTAATATTTAATTTTCTGGTAGCAAAATTATATTTTTTAACTATTAGTCAAAATATTAAAGAATCGAAAATCGTAATTTCACTACATTTATATCAGAAATGGCATGGGAATTTTTTTTTAATCGTCCCATCACTAAATATCATGAGAAATATCGGAGAAAAAATACTTAATCTTTCTCAGATAATTTAATTTTTTGTAAAACAAATTAATAAATTAATTCAAGTTCAAATATTTAATTTTCGAAAAAAAAAAATGTAATGCAGACTGAGTCAACTGACTACGTTTAATATAACTATTTTAAAATGTGATAAATCCATAATTTAGCGGGACGTTACTTCACTAACATTAGAATTATTATACACTTGTTTATGTATTGTCAATTTGCTACTTCTTTTCAGCTTTTAAGTATTGATTTTTGAATTCCAATAAGCTCTTGTTAAACTGTAAATAAATTCTTAATAATGATTGAATACTAATTCCATAACTGGAAATAAATATTTGTTTGCTTTTTTCTATCTTTATTTCTTTTCAAGGAAAGGTTGCGATACTATAAAAAAGTGTTACATTCTAAAAATTACTAATAAGTAGAAATAATTTATTGATCGAAATGGACGGTAATTCGTCAAAGAATATGAGTGTAACCCACACTCAATTTTGAGATAAAGCATTCTATATTGTATTTGTGTTGAAGGGCTACAAATATACGCTGCCTGAAAATAAGCCATAAGGGGGGAGATATCTCGGAGGGCGAATATATATGACAGAGAGGGAATAAGTGTTCTAAAACAGGGTTGTGCCCGGTTCAGCTTCAGTGGTTCTATCAGTTCTTTCATTTCAACAGTTTTGATTTCAGTTCAGCTGTACCGGTCTAAGTTCCAGTCTTCGGTATCGGTTCTTTTTCATACTGGCTCAATTTTGTAACAGGCACTTAAAACAAGAGATGTTGCTTTAATAATCGGGCCCAAAAATGATAATAGATACAAACAGGGCCGCAGCTACCTTATACGCAGATTGCATTGTGCAACAAGTTCCAGCAGGGTCCCCGAAAACTAAGATTGCTTAATACTATGATTTTTAAGGTGGGCCGTGAGGTGAGGCTAGGAAGGGGGGAGGCAGACGTTGCAGGAAGATGGAGAATTGAAGTTTGCTTTCAGTCTACACCTGGGGTCGGCAACCTATGGCACGCGGAGCCATATTCACTGGCACGCGCAAATCAGAACAGATTCCCGTGGTTTGTGTCTCAAAGGTTGCCTACGCCTGGTCTACATATTCATAGTAAATGTGTTTCATATAAAGGGGCCTCAGTTAAAAATGTATTAGTGTAGGAGAGCACCGACATGATAATGTTGGGGAAGCGCTGGCTTAAGAAATATTATAGTTATCATATTATAGGGCCTTGACAAGATTAGTAGCGGAGCTGTATCCCTAATCTACCCCACCCCTTTCTTCTTTTATGTACACTGTCTGGTCCCTAATACCAGACATCCAGATCCATAAGAAGCCCTTAGCTATTTGAAACACAGATACAACTGTATCAACCTGGCGACGTAAAAAATCATTGGAAACCCCTGAACTGCAGAAAAAAAACGAAAGATTGACTTATTGATGAAAGCTAATTTATTTTTTATAATATATATTGTATTTTCTTTATATATTCTATATAGGAACAAAAGTACAAGAACCGAGACCGATAAGCAATATATTGTGGTCTCGGTTCAACTTTTTTCTGGTTCCGGTTATAGTAGTTTACGAACTGGAACCGATTGAACCACTATACCAATAAAGGCACAACCTTGTTTAAAACCGGTGTGGATACAATTGTGAATAAGAGGGCTGTATACATCTTTTGTAGTGAAAAATTACAGCTACATGATTAGAAAAGGAAAACGGCTGGCGCTCTAGTGCTTTTATGAAATAAACTTCATTTTTTGTTGGATCGTTGAAGTCGGAATATCTTCCTTTGTAATAAGAATTAAAGAACTCCCACCTACTTTTGATGTATTCGAAAAAAAGGCATCTAAGAAGCATATATATTTATAAATACATAATATGCTACTTCTATTTACCATCTACAATTTAAAAAGAGCTTCTCCTTATAGAAATAATATATTTTCTTCTCCCAAAAAAATTAAAAGTAAGATTCTGAAATTTTTTTATACCGTATTATATTTCTTGTACACCTCTATCTTTGAGATAAAATAACATTATAAATTCTGTTTCGTTAATAAAACTGAGATCTTTTGGAAGTTGTTTATCCATTACCTTAAAAACAAGATCATCAAATATGTCGTCTTTTGTTGGTTTTAAAGTTATTTTCTTAACTTCAGGAATGATTTTTTCACGTCCCATAGAATCTAAAGGAGTTCACTTCTTTAATGGTTTATTTTTGGTATAAATTAAAAGGTAGGCCTCAGGCTTAAGTCTTTGTGCTTTCTGTCCTTTAGGGGTATAAAAATAATCTCTTTCATTGAAATGTAACAAGCAAACTACAGAATTAGACGTAAGTATTTATGAGAATTCTGATACTACTGATACTACATAATCTTGAACAAACACGAGCTGTAGTTGATACTTTATTTTTGATGAACGAATATATCCGTTTAAATAATTAGTTCAATTATTTTTTGACGATTATCTTTAGAAAACCTTTTAAAAAATGTCTACTTTGATTTTGAGGTGTGAAATCCATCATTTTTGCCTCAAAAACCATTTTTGGGGATTTAAAATGTTCACCCAAAATGGAAGAGTTAAATAAAACACCACGTGATGTTGTCAAAAAACTGCAACAACGACAAAACTATTACACTTTCATAATTAGACAAGTATCCTATTAGTTTACCATCAGGAATTTGTCATAAAAATGGATAATTATCATCACAAGAGGTTGCGTGATTGGAGCTTGTGCTCCTCGAGATAGTAGAACTTATTGAATAATACTATCGAAAAAAGAAAAGATTTGCAAACTAAAAAGATATTCCTTTATTCACATTTGTCAATTTGCAATTCTATTAAATTGTTCATAATAAAACCTATTTTATTGTAAATAAATTATGGTAAGACGGATCATTGCAAATATATTTAAATTTGCAATGCATTTATCTATAATTAAATATGGAGACAATTGAGTTTCTATATATTGTTTATAAATTTGGATTTTGCAGAAGTTACAATTTGAACGTTTTATGACACAACATTTAATTACAACTTTGGTCCTTTTAATATTTAATTTTACAATGATGTTATCGTTTCCTTTTGATAATATAGTATAACGTTGGAAGTAGGTTACACCATTAATATATTGACTATCTTTGAAATATTTATTTTTTGCATTATCCTCATCACAAATACTCTCAATTCTTCATTTATTTTTTGGATGACAAGTTGAACAAAATTGAAAATGTTCATATAATAATAAAATAACTGAGAAATAACAATGCGGAAAAGTAATCAAAACCTGAAATTATAAATATAAAATATTTTATTTATAGAACCTTGGTAAATATGAATGATGTATAATTTTCTTTATGCAAATAATAATCAAGGTATATAAATTATACATAAACAATGTAGGTATGCATTGAAAGATAAGGATTTGCCAATTCCATAATTAACAAATAATAAAACATTTCGATTTTTGATTAATAGATTAATAATTTTTAAATGAATTACTTAACATCAAACAAAATATGAAATACCCGTACATCTATCTCAACAAAATTGCAGATTATTTGCTTTTATGCATTGGACTGAACTCAACAGAAATTATTGGAAACTTGTCATAGAAAAATGGTTTTTGTAATTTATCTTTCATAGATTGACTTAAAAATTAATTTAACTTATTTGAAGTGTAATTTAACAGATTATATAATCAATAATAGTTAGGATTATAACTAATATATTTTTCGTGGGACTGATGCTTATTCATATGAATAGATATTAATAGGGAGAAAGGTTTATTTATGAAAATTAGAAAATTCAATTTTAACCCAACTTTTCTAATGACCATGTATATTGGTAGTTTTTTTTTTTGCGAGAAAAGTCTAAAATTTTCACTAAATTTCCTTTCCTCAAGTGATACAAAAGAATATCATCTCAATTTTTCATTTTGAAAAAAACAAAACGTAGCTCAACAAAGTACTTCGGATACTCAAACGATCAGAAACACTGAACTGACCTTCAAATTGAATCAAATAAGTCTCTGTTCTCAGACCTAAATTTTATTCTAAGGGGCTGAATATGAATTATTGTTATTTTGATTGTTAAATTCAAAATGTACATATAGCTGGACAACTCATCATAAGGTAAACTGTTTATGAAGTAAGTGAAGAAATCCAAAATAACTTCCGCACAAATATCATAAAGAGTACTTTTAATATACTAAACGAGCCACAACACTAAAATAACAATGATATATAATACACAATATATTTGTGACTTCTTCACCTTCAAATTAGGTATCTAATCCATTTTAGGAATATATATATATATATGCTTCCCTTTTAGACAGTAATTACCTATTCAATTTAAAATTAAGAGAGTTCTTAAAAAATATAAATGCTTCAGAACATTTATATATTGAAATAATTTTACAAAAACAACAACAGGAAGATAGTAGTCCACAAATGGTATTGTAAAATAGGGGATTTGATGAGGGAAAAAATAAATCAATCCAATTAAGTCAAAGTGAAACGTAATAAAGGGACGAGAAAAAGTCTTGAAACCTTTTTCTATCTCATTTTTGATAAGTTTAGTGAGTTTAATTAAAAAGTACAATCAATAACTGGAAGCTTAGGTTCTCAACTAATATTTGATATATATATATATATAAAAGGAGCAAGGTAGTCACAATTGATGAAATATACCTTATAATGCCTCTCAGTCCGCACCAGTAAAACAAATTCCGACATCTTGAAAACAATTAGAGTCAGTAAAACAACTGTCTATGCAATTGTTTGGTCAATTGGGACAATCTTAAAGACATACCTAAGAGTTTAAAACCAACCAAGTTGAAGCCCAAGTTAAGGCCATTGATAAGAACCCGGCTATAAAGTTTGCCGGGTACGCCTTTGAGGGACAAAGTTGGTTGGTTTGCCTTCCTGAAAACACCATAAAAAGGCTAGCAGGAAGGTTTACAAGGAGATTGAGGGCCCCTCCTTTAACAATAACAGCAAACACTCCTTAGGTAGCAATGGAAAACGTAGTTTTTTTTTTCGATGAAAGTTTGTGGACCCTGTCTACAGCAAGAAAAATGACCTAATGGTTTGATTTGGTAGTACCAGCAGCAAGATTAGAAATATCACCGAAACCAGTTCTGTCATGATGTTAGGGGTTAGAACCTTAATTGTAGAAAAAAATGGTATTGCCGGAGAGGACTAGAACGCTGTGTATTCTTTTTTTTTTCTTCTGTCGTAATTATCTTGCTTATTTTGTTAATGTTACATCAATGAATACTAAAACAACTGAAAGTGTGTGTTAAAATCGTGATCACTTCTTTCCACACACAGAGTCTGTCATTCTTCATTTGTTTTATAAATTATTACAAAGGAAAACGTGGTTCACAAAAGTTAATTAATTTGTTTAGTTATTACTTAAATCATAATTAATCATGGTGTACAAGTGTTCTTCTCCTGGATGCAAACAAGGGTATGACGACATTACAAAGAATCTTGATGTGAGCTTTCACAGATTTAACATAAGAGACTCCAAAAACCTAACCAAATGGCTTAGGGTCATGCCAAGATATTCGATTGACTAGACACCAACAGCGAATTCAAAACTATACAGTCTGTATTTTACAGTGACTGACTTTATCACTGAATCCTGAATCCGTAGATAAATCGCGTTATAAAAAAATCACTCCAATAAAGGTAAGCAATACTATGAACATTGCTTTTGAATATCTGAGACGGCTTGTTAATTGCTTAATTTCCTTTGAAATATTTTTAAAGGGACTGTCTAATGCTTTTCAGTTGTCTTGACAACGAAATTATAGCATACATAGTTCAGATTCTAAATTATCCACTTTAATATTACAATTTCTTCCATTGTAATTTTAGTAATCAATATTACTTATAAGGGGTATATATTCACAGGCGGTTGAGAAACGATGGCATCCCATCTATTCTGCCGGATAAGGCAACCTACCTCTCATCACCACCTCCAACACAGCCATCAACTAGCACCAAAATATTGCATTTGGAGAATGAAAGAGAAGAAGCTCTAGCGTATGCAATTTTTATGGAAGAGTCCATTCTAGCGGCACAAGATCTCTATGACAAACTGTTTTCGGAATCATTTCCCTCTGGGTTCGTGTTGCATAAAACTCCAAAAGTTGCACTTGTCAAAATCATACATTCAGATACGAAAGGGTTATACATTACAGCATGCCTGGCAGTAGAAGAAGACATCTCCTTCAGAATATTCCGTAAAAAACATCGACCTAAATAAGAGCCTAGTATCACACTGCAGAAA
Source organism: Lepeophtheirus salmonis (assembly GCF_016086655.4). NCBI lineage: Eukaryota > Metazoa > Arthropoda > Copepoda > Siphonostomatoida > Caligidae > Lepeophtheirus > Lepeophtheirus salmonis. The sequence goes on along the minus strand of NC_052136.2, from coordinate 17,695,845 downwards.
TCCAAATAATAAAACTAACAGTATCACTGAAACTATCAGCGTTTCAGCTTTTCTGGGGTCGACAGACAGTCAAACAGAGAAGGATACATTTGAAAACATTTATGAACATATATTTATTTTTTACAACTAGGTAGATATGGACCAGATTCAATATTCCAAGCTCTCATTCATATGGAGAAAATGTCTCATCTCTTCAAGCAACCTAAAGAAGATATTCTACTCGTCTCCTTCTGTTCCTTTGATGTATCACTATGCCAGTTCAGGCCTCTTCGAGAAAATATATAGATCAAATACCCTGTCACTTCCGCCTCCCAGATATCCTAAGACCATCTCCTGTGTGATTATATAGAAACAAGATTACCTTCATCCACGACAGGGTACTTAAAAGCATAAATTAGAGTAGTGGTCGGGGAACAGAGGTAAATTACCCCAAATGGGGTAATTTAGAAAATTTTGGAGTAAAGGGAGTACTTCTCCTATTGTTAAATGAAATAAACATCATGCCACTAGTTTTGGGTAAATTAATTTTACTACAAGTTCTTTTGGGGTAACGCTAAAAAATGAAATAAAGACAATTATGAATTAATCCTCTTTCTTCCCTGGTGTACATTCATCTCTTTCATAGGTATGATTACATAATGGATTAATCCTATAGGATTGGTTCTTCTCTCTGGATACTTGTATTAGCCGAGTCCGAATCATTTATTGTCTGCACCTAACGGCAACTCCACATTAATGATATTTAAATGTTCAATCCTCATTTTCTATGCGATCCTATTTGGTGTATGATATTTTGGATTCTGGTATTTCAAAATTTATATTATCATGATAAGCAAATATGCTTCATCAGTTTTAAAGGCTTGGGTCAGAAGAATTGTCTACACTTTTAAATCATTTATTGTCTTCACTTAGAAGCTTATACAAATATACAAACATATGTGTGGAATTGTAATCAATGAAAATACACGCAATGCACCAATAATGAATTATATAATACATGAAGAATTAGTTATTAGGTAAAAAGTAATTCAGTTTGAACACGAAACATGATTATGGACTGAAATCTAAGCTTAAATATACATAAAAAAACGTGAATATAGTACTTAAGCTAGATCATCGATTTCCATGAAGACAAATATCGTAAGATATTAATAGGGACGGATTTGCATGCTACGGCTACTGAACAAAATATTAGTGAAAGTAACAATACTTTCATTATTCCTGATAAATACAAGAAAGAGCCGTGATACATCACATGTGCGGGCTAAATTGAAAACTATACCTAAGGGTGTAAATCTTTAGAAAGTTTTTAGGAAATGAGCTTTACTATTGTAGGCAACCATAACAAAGTTTTTTATTTTCTAAAGCTGTTGTTATTATTATTCTTTAGTTCTTTAACAAAGAAGGTCAAAGTATAATTTGTAGGAACAAGTGACTATGCTCATGAATGACAGAGAGTAACATTGAGGATTTTGTGGAGTTTTAAGTCATTGTTGCACTCCGCGTGAAAATAAGGATCGAAAACAGAGTAATTTCTCCTTATTCCTTGCTTCAAAAGGAGGGGGGACTTGTATTTATTTCATTCGTCTCACAGCTAAATTTAAATTTAGAAAATGTCACGACAGCTAAGCAGTTCTCTTTTCAAACATTCTTCAAACTGTTAGGCTTACCATATTAATTTAGTTTTCTTTAATGCTTTTGATTTATGACCTTAAATGTAACCCCTTATTAATGGCTAGTCTATGACATTATTATTTGAGAAACATATGTTCACTGACTAAGATATATTGCAATTATTTTTTTTATTGATATTATTTTGATTCACTTGCATGATACGAGGATATCAAAATTGCACATTGATTTTCTATAACCTTAATGTACATACTAAGGAAATATTTCTATTTTTTATGACTTTGTGATTACATTGGCAAAAATATATAATGCTCTCTGTTAATTAATTCTTTACTTATCTATATACATAGTCTACATTATACATATCAAAATAATCTCTTCAATGCAAATTACGATTTAAACCTTATAAAATCTAAAGTTTTAAGTATGAACAATTAGATTAGGGGTTGGCAAACCTTTTATTGAAAGAACCACATTTTTAAAGGCTCTCAATCAGAAACGTAAATTCTTAGAAATGATATTACCTGCAATGATTAATATAAAAAAAGAAGCTAAAAAGCGTTTTTTTTCACAAAGATTCTCAATGGAAAGAGGCAAAAAGTATCTACTATAATTATATATTATACTTGATGAATGTCCCCTAGTAAAAACGAACTATACATACTTTAGTCATAAAATAAATGTTGTTCATAAGTCTGAGTTACGTAGATGCTTTTTGTTTCATTCTGAGTTGACCTGATTCTTGGACTCTGGACGGCAAGTTTATTTTTTCGCCAGCATCTGATTTGTATACTCGATAATTTCTAGAAACAAATTGAAAAATCATCATATTTTTTTCATGCGAGTATCACGTAGACATACAATGTCTGGTAAATCCAAAACGTTTAGATATATAATAAATTATACTTCTTCTTACTATTCGAGAGACCAACGATATTCATTCGAATGATACGAAGTTGCTTCATATTGAGCTTTCTTGTTTATATGTGTTCACTTAATTATTTTTTCTTCCATATATGTTTAGTCCTCTTTTGGGTATTCTATTCAATCCTACCGTCTACATCTGAAGATTGTCTTGTTTTCTGCTTTTCTTATACAGGGTGAGGACTCAAGAATTATAACATTAAACACATGGTTGTCCCTGGGGAACGTGCTCTTAACCATAGCAAGACATGGTACCTGAAGACCTTGTAGAAGACGTCAGGTTTGACTTTCTCGTTGACCTTGAATAAACAGGAGGCATCTTGCTGCCGTCGGACGCCACTACACCAAGAACCATGATCTGAGCTGGATATTTGGTCCTGAAGGTTCCCTTGACATGAGTTCTTGATTATGCTAAGAAGCAATAATTTTTCCTGTTCAGAACAGCGTCCACTTTGAAGATCTTGTTATCGGAGATTGACTTGTGCGCCAAGGAGATCACACACCCTTTACCGTTTTGCTTGTTCCTCAGACATTTCTGATCGCAGAAAAATAAAACAAAGCATAACACAGGGGAACAATTAGGGTGGGGAGGGGAAATTTGGATTAAAAATGGATTAAAAACAATAATCGAATTTATCTATGAGCGTAGAATCCAATACTCATCTCAGTTTTTATCTCAGTCATTGGAATTCCTAAAAATATCTGGGATTATAGCAATTCAGGACTATAATCGTTCAGAGTCATTTTTGCCCTTTAAAACAATCCCCAAATTAAAATAAGGATTAATTTAACTTAAAAAGGGGTTTTTTTGTGATTATATAGTGTTTTGAATTAATTCTGTATCTTGTTCTTAACTCAATATATTTCTATTTTTAGCCTGAAAAATGATAAAAAACGAACCTTTTCTTTAGACCCTATGGATGAGGAATATCAGAGCTTATATTGTAGAAAAATATTCAATGTATATTTAAAAAAAAGATCTATTTAAAAAATATCTCCAATGACTTTTTTTCCTTTTTGTATTTTTAAGTTATCCCTTTTTTTTTTTTGGGGGGAGGGGTACTAATCACAACTTGATCACAACATACATATATCAAATCCATATATTTTTTCAAATTATTATCTGGCGTTCTCTAATGTCAGCATTTATTATACAAATATTGTATTAATATATATATACTTTTTTTCAAATTATAATCTGCGGTATTTTTTCCACATCTTGAAACCCCTCTTTCTTCGCATCTCCAATTTTTCCATTATTTTTAATTTTATATTGACAATTTCTTAAAAGCAGCAACTACACAGCTCTTGTGACTAATTGTAATGGATGAGAAAATGTGTTGCCTATCAATAATCAAGTTCAAAGAATGTGATCTTGGTACACATTTATTTTAAATTGTGTATACAACCTGTTAGGTATAGATATAACTATGCACTATGTAGATCGTAGATACATACTTTATTGCTTTAATATTTACTTTGATTACTATCTGAAGAAATATTGAATTATCCGCTTCATTTCGATATTGATGATTGATGGAAGGAATTTTTTTTTTCACATACCAAAGAATATAAGAGTTCTATGTTATATAAATTCAAACTACATATCATCCATTTAAACATCTATGTATTCATACAAAAATATCTTCCTACACGTTTAAAATAGTATGTACGATAACATAATTATAATTCTTTAATTATTTTCCATATTGATAAAGGAATTGGTATGACTTGATGGATTTTTTCAACAAGTGTACTTAATTACTTCTCTTTATAGAATCGTCATTGTTTAAGCAATGATGACACAATTATTCCTTTCTAGAAATTAAAAAAAAAACATTATAAAAAAACGATTTAAATTATATTTTTTCTAATTAATTTTTTGAATTTTTTTATAATAAATCAAAATACTGACGATTTTAAATGGTTGTAAATTATTTTACCTTTCATGGGCATGGATAAAAATCTCAGATCATATTTAATACTATTTAGTTAACCAGACTAGATATATTAGAATCCTTGTACACTTTTAAGCACTTTTTTTTAATCGGTCAATATAAAAGATGTCTGATATTTAAATATTCATTGAAATAATTAGGGCATATCCTTATATTGTCATGAGATAAAATTGGAGTATTCAGTAAGTTAATGTAATTTCCCTGAATTGAGTGGAACAACATAAGAGCCATATAGCAAATAAAATATAAAAACATTGTATTTATGTATGTTCGAAAATATAATATATTCAATACTCATATTTTTGATCTAAGAAATGTAGTGTTGAGTGTGTATACCGAGTGCACTGTATATATTGATCCCTGATGTAAATAAACATATTTTAGGTCTAAAAAATATATTATTTTTTCTCAAGCTGTTATTATTATTATTTTATTCTTGAGAATAGAACATTTATAGTCAATGTAATTGAGGAACTATTTATGAAGGAACAAGGTGAGTAATCTGATTTTTTGGTTGTTTTTTTTATAGTAATGAAATGATTGTTTGTTTAACACCAAAATAACTTACCCATTTACATATTATAGCCTTTTATAAAGATAAATGTATCCACAAATTTTTTTTACAAAAACATCAAATTGCACAAATATACAAGATGCATTTGTCGCCTATCTTTAAAGCTTGATAACTTTCAAACGACATTATTGTAAATAAAAAGCCGGTTTTAAATAAAATAATCTTTCATTTGTTTATACTGACGATTATTTTTTTCTGTTAGCAATCATGCCGTCATCATATTTGGAGAAAATATGCTTTAATTAGGAAAACTAAAGATCCTCTATGATTTTTGGTTTAAAAATGGATGAAATTGATTTCAACGATTGTCAAACAGACGAAATTTAATAATTTTTCAGCGTATCCCTATTAAAGCTAAAGGACACCTGGGATTTTGATGCCAATAAAGAGGAAACCAATAGGAGGGCGCCGAAGGAATTATATATCTTCTTTTGTCATATTGTTCTCAAGGGGAATAAGATGGTTTTTTTAGGAAAATAATAGGTTTTTGATTTTAATTCAGGGATCTTTTTGCCATATTAAATACAAAAATTGCTTAAAATGAGGATTTAAGGTGCAGGAGCTACAAGATCTTTGGGCTAGATCTTGACCCAGAAGCTAATTAAACAGGCTGATGCTTCAACAAAATTGCTATCTTAAGCTCAAACACCCAAATTTTTAGCCCATGCTGTGGTTTTCACTGTCAAAAATTATTTTGTCATATTCTTGGTAAAAGTTTCTCTCAGAATTAAAAGTTTTCTATAGCCACGTGCACCAGCCATGTTTAAGGATGGTAAATTTGGTAATTTTTCAGACCAAAACAAAAAGAAATCTTGCAATTATCATGGTGTTTAAATTTGGTCAAAAGTGATTAATTGGTCATGTTATGCCTCCATCTTTGAAACGGGTCTTATCCCAATTCAATACAGAGGTCTACCTGGATTTATGGAGAATGGTTCTGCCCTGGAGTTATATAACAGACAGGCCCTATTTGGCAAAAGGACTCAATCACCCTGCCATGTGTCCAAAAATAAATCCATGTCAGTGGTAATAAACATTAAACTGTTATTAAATGACGTCGTAACAAAGGATTTGTGGCCTTAACTTCCCGACCTTAATCCTTTGGAAGGGTTGGGGCTATGTCGAGAACCAACAGACATCCCCATAGCACCAAGACCAGCCTAATGGAAAATCAAGGAGGTATTCGGCAACATGGACAATGAGATGGTCAGAAGAGCCTGCGGCCAGTTCAAGGCCGTATTGAGGCCGTTATTGATGCCAACGGTGATTATATCGAATGAATGGCTACTCTATACCTAAATGCTCGTCATAGTTTTAATTTTCAATAAAAAAGTTAAAAAATGTATATTTTGTGTTGTTTTTTGTAGAATGATTTCTACATGATAATTATGGTTACCCTAGTTTTTATTAATAAAAACTTGAAAGCTCAATATTTTACAAGATTAATCGAGCAATTAATAATGATTGGAGGAAAAAAACTCAAAAACTTTAGCCATTACCACCAACCAGGTTAAAAGATTTAACGGAAAACATGTGCAAAACTTTCCGCGTTTATTTTTCAACTGAACGATATTTGAGAAAAAAAAAATAAACAAACAATTTTGTTATTTATTTTTTTTGTTTCCAAAAGTATTATTTTTCTTAAGATTACTTTCATTTTTTAAATTATTGAAAATATTTTATAAAAAATATTAATTCATAGTTTATAAACAAAAGATTCTTTTTGAAAAAAAAAAAAGATGCATATTGGCGTTTGAAGAAAATAAGAAAAAATTGGATAATTTATTCTTTTACCGGATGGTAACAAAAAGAGTGTTGATTTCAAAAGATATTTTTTATTGTTTTATATTATAAAATTATTATCACCTTTTTTTTAAAAACGTTATTAATTACTGTGTATAAATTATATTAACTTGACCATTAGAAATTTTATAGTCTTCATTTTCAAATCGCAAACTTTGGAATGATCATATGGAATATGCCTTTTTTAGGTTATAGTGCAATTTTCTAATGCCCTTTTTATTTCTTATTTTTGTGTTAAATTTGATATTTTATTTGAGACAAGATTGGGAATGAAAAAAATTGAAGATTTATTGATCTATTAAAAATATTTTACTTAAAAATATTTTATTAAACCCCATATAACTATCTCAGTTTTATTCACCAGGGCAGTGATTTTTAGTGCCAAAATATATTGTCTTTAAAGTTTTAATAAATGCATCTTAAATTTTTTAAATAATGTCATATAGTATTTTTGATTCCTTTACTATTAATCTTATTTAAGTTCAACTGAAGTCTGAACTAAAGTTTATATATTTACTTTTTAAGGGGTTCAGTTGTTTTTTTTGTACGTAGCTAACCAGTTACAAAAAGAAAAACAAAATTATATGTTAAAATTATTCATATTTGTATTACTAAAATTAAAAAAAAATATATATACTAATTTATTTCTAAAAATTTGGAGAATAATGCAAATTTGTAGATCCCTATTTAAATAAGAAACAAAACTTAAGTCCTAAGAGAACCTTTATTTTGGGTTGATTTTTAATTCAAATTTTCCCTAATAGTGAAAATGTATAAAAAAACAGTTTTTATTTTCTGAAACACAATAACTTTTTATTTATTGATATTGAAGCCTTTTAAAAAAAAATAACTAAACAAATACTTTGTTAAAGTATATCAATTAAAATAACTTGAATAATCATTAAAGTTTTTAACAAATATAAATCAAATTATAATCATTGATATTTACAAAAATGCATTATTATCAAGGGATTAATCTCAGCAAAATATAAAATTAACTAACAATTCTTATAAACAAAACTTTTTTTTTTTTATTAAGGTCTTAATTTTACAATATATAATATTAAAAAAATGAAAATAATATACATCATAATAAATTGGGAAATTACATTTAGTAAAAATATAAATAAACATTGTAGTTTAAAATTAGTTCCCAAAAACAAAGACCACTTTAGTTACACTAAAAATCTATACAATAAATAAGATTAACAAAAAATCCCAACAACAAATAAAAACACAATATAACCAAAAAAGTCATAAATCTAAAACTAAGTATCTAGGATTTGCCTATTTTTATGTCTATTAAATATCTTGATAATGTGATTTAAAATTTTTATGTATTTAATTGAGTTCTCCGGAAAATACCGATTAATATCCAGCGCTAAATCGAACGTCAATGTATCGTCCTTGGGTATTTTCAATTCAAAAGCCAAGTATCGTGACGCAGCCGCAATAAGTATGCCTCTTAACTCCCTTCCATCTGTTGGTTCCTTCAATGTCAACTTTTTTGCAATATAAGCCTTAGAGTTAAGTAAGCCAAACCCGATTGCTTTAGCCTTCTTCGAAGGAATTAACTTATTTTTTGGAAGCCCAAAAAGAATTATGGCCGAGATATGGTTTAGTGCGGTGTTTATATGACCTTCCAAGTTCCATTCAACAAACTTCCTCAATAACAGCAAAAAAGGACACTCAGCAAAAGCATGAATAACAGAATTAAACATCTTGCCACAGTCTTTACAATAATCGTTAAAAATTATACAGCCCGTAGCCACTTGAAATTGGGCAGTGAATTTCCTGCCATCGGCAATTCCTTTAGTCGAATTCATTATATGACTTGTCCAATCGTCCTTCAAACTAAGAATACGGAGATATTTTCCACAAACCGTGATGGCTTCAGTTGATACTTTTTTAAACGAACCCATTTTCATAGGCCAAGGAGTCAGCATACAGTGTGTTGCTGCTGTCCTTTGCAAAGGAAAAAAAAACTTCCCTTTCGAGAAAATATTATCACATTTTACATCATGAATTGAAATTACGTTATTATCCAACGCTTCCCTTTCCATGCTTATTGGATTTTCATGGTTTTTAAAGAAATACCTCTTTCCCCTGTTCTTATGTATTACGTCTATTGTCGAGTTCGAGTCAAAAACCACATCGTTTAACCACAAAATTCTATGAGCTGCCCCAATAAAAGAAGAGAATTGGACCACTTGCGAATTTATCATTTTCGTTCCAAACAAAATCCACTTCCAAATCCTACTCGAGGAAATACAAGACTTCCAACCAACATCTGGGTTCACAATTAAATTAAGAAAAATCTTCTTGTAAATTTTAGGCAAGATAGTAGAAATCGTGGCAAGTCCACCTCCAATTTGTTCTTTGCTTCTTTTTAATGACGGAATGTATGTTTTATAAAATAACTTTTCAAGCCAACTTTTTCCTCCTTAATCGAATGCTCTCCGATTATCGGAGACGAAGTAGCTTTATACAAGATCCATGGAATAAGTTAAGTTAAAATTTCTCCATTCCGCTAATTTTTATAGATCAAACTGTTAAGGGAAGTCCAGTTTCTTAACGTTACTCCGTGTCTGTCCCACTTAATCCCAAGAATTTCTAAAGTATCTCTTATTGCGTAACCTCGAACTTCGGTGTAAGATATCGAAGTCCACTTACCAATTGGTAGTATTGCCGTTTTATACTTATTGACTGCAAGGCCAGACTTTATCTCAAACTTCTCTAAGCAACCCAAGAGAATCTCGATCCTTCTAATCAGTTGCCTCTCCGATTTAGCCTCTACCATAAGAGTCACATCATCTGCATACATATCAATTATTTTCCTGCTCGATCCTAGTTGAATACCAAATCCGCCATATTTCCTTTTGATAATATTATTGAGTTCTTCAATTGCCGCAACAAAAAGTAAAGGAGAAACCGGGCATCCCTGTCGGCAACTTCTTTTCAATTCAATTGGTTTACTCTCCAACCCACCTATAGATATTGTTGAAGCTCCATTCAAAAGTAGAGCCCTAATCGGATTATAAAATTTCTTAGGCAAGATTTTCTTAACAGTCTTCATAATAAAAACGTGTCTGATAGAGTCAAAAGCTTTTGAAAAATCAATAGCTATAACCGCCCCATACATTTTACGTCCATTTACCGATTCTAGTGCCGCCTGAATGTTCCAAGAAACATCAGTGATTCTCCTCCCACGAAGAAAACCTTTTTGCTCTGGACCGCACTTCATGTTTAAAATTGGCTCAATTTGTTTGCCTAAAACTCCAACAATAATTCTATATGCTTCATTAAGCACAGTTATGGGCCTCCAATGACTAAAGTCCGTTCCGTTACCTTTTTTTGGAATAAGAGCAATTCTTCCCTTAGTCAACACTTTTGGAAGACGGCCGTGTTTCTCCATAGATTTAGCAATACACGTTAAATAAGGCACAATTTCCTTCTTTGCCACGACATAAACTTTTCCAATTATTCCATCAGGTCCACAGGCCTTATCGGATTTAAATTTATTTTCTATAAAATTTCCAATAATGTCTTCTGAGAAGATTGTTCCCTTGTGTCTCCTTGCACGGGGGAAGTTTTTTCTATCCCCTCCTACAATATTCTGAAAGCACTCATGAAAATAGTTCAAGATATCCTCTTTTTTTACCAGTCTTTTTCCATCCACCATTATAAGCTTAACCCCTGTGGTTGGATGACCAAATTTTCTTCCTAGTTTTTTAAGTCGAAGACTGAAATTACATTCCCGTTCAATTTTCCTATTCTTCTCTTCATCAACTATATCATGAATTCTAAAAGTATTGATTGTATCTGCCGCATATGCCCTGACAAAAGGAGAACCTTGTGTCAGAATAGCATCCAAGTTGTCATTGAATTTTCTGCTTGCTTCTTTTCTTCGTTTGATAAATTTTTTGGTAGTCACTTGAATAGTATTACTAAGTCGCAAAGCTATCCTAGAAGCAGATAATACGCGATCAAAATTTACTGTCAGCCTACGTTGAAGACTTTGTTGAAAATCTTCATCCTCCAAGATCCAGCGAGGCATTTTGAATTGTTTCATTTTATATTCATGCTTGAAATCCCATTGTATGATCTTGTGGTCAGATGAGGGCTCTGGGAGGTATTTTGCGTTCGTTGTTTTATTAATAAAACTAGATGAAGCCAAAACTAAATCTATTCTTGAAGTCTTGTTTCCTGTTCTCCATGAAATCTTTTCATTCGGTGAAATTTTCCTTAATAGATCAACCATATTCATCTCCAACATTAACTTCTTTAAAATTTTCAAGTTTAGACTACAAATCTTATTTAAATCCACATTTATATCACCAACAATAGCAAGGGGGCAAGGATTTCCCTTATGGGAATTAATAATAGCTTGAAAAAAAGTCGACTCTCTCTGACTAGGACCATACGCGTTGATTAAGAAAAATTCTGATGTTGCCGAAGTAATTAAGATCTTATGCCATTCACTTTTTCCGTAAAATTCTTGAACACAAATTGGAACATTTAACAATCTTGAAACAAGAGTAAGGACTCCACGTTTTACACTTGAGTCAGTGTAGAAATAGCTAAAACAACTAGGGAGGCAAGAAGTACACTTTTTTCCACATGAAGAGGAAACTAGGCTTTTCATTAGAGCGTGTCTGACTTTACGCGATTTTCCTCCACGGATATTGAGAGAAATTAAGCGATTGATTCCTAAATTTTCTTTGAATTCAACAAGCCTGGGAGGTGAACAAAACTTTCACCTTCAGAGGCCACAGAACACAATTATGATATATAATTTGAGGGAAAACCTATAACATAGATTCTAGCTTTAAGTTTAATATGACTTTGATTAAAATCAAGCTAAGTTTGTTTGTCTCTCTAACTTAGGAGGACACATTTTAGGAACATGTGTCACCTAAGCTCAGAGCCTCATATTAAAAAAAAAAAAAGAAGTAAATATTGGTGCATCAAAATAAGAACAATCTTGAACAAAAATCAAGAAAAAGTAAAAAACAAAAACCATTACATTTTTTTACAACAAACATACACACAGTCCAATATTTCATAGACATATACGAGTCATTTATAAGCTTTAAATTTATGAGACTAAATTTAGATTGACACCATTTTTTTTCAAGACTATCTCTAAGTTAATTTAATAATAAATATCTACATTTTACGATTGTAATTAATGCAATAAAATAAGGACAGCTTTTTTTCAAAGGAATGTATCTATAAAAAAAAATATATATTTTTATAATTTATTTTTTATTTCACTGAATAAGTTTTTAATTAACTCTGTTGTGTATTTTATATATAAATAAACGATGTTTGTTAGTAAACTATAAGAAACTTCAATTATGGAGGGATTAATGCAAGAAATAATCTATATGTGGTGCACATTTTCCTTTCTCTTCCTTTTTGACAAACTTTGGAACTTTTTTCATTTTTACAACTATGTAAATAGCTATGAAATAAGATACATGTCAATTGAATTAAAAAAATCGTGCAATGAATATCTTAACCTTTTCTCTCATGAATTAAAAATAGGGGAAATATAAAATTTTCGATTACTTTTTAGCAATGTTTTGAGTATAAGAACATCTACTCAAGAAAAAAAAATAGTATAATTTAAAAAATGTTAAAAATTAACAATATTACAATGCATATATATAATTATATATAAAGTTGTGGGATTCACAGTATAAAATAAAATTTCTTTTCTCAAATCATTGGAAATTAATAATTATCGTGTGTTATTAGTCAACTAATGAATTAGTAAGAAGTTTTATATCATTAAAGTTGTATGTAATTGAATAATTTGGTTTTAATCAAGTCATTTGCCCAAGACATTGATGGTTATTAGGATAATTAAGGACAAGTACCCAAAGTAAGTTATGCCTCTTGGCGTTGTTAGCAGAGATGGTCACGTTATGCCACACTTCATCTTCAAGCAGGACCTGAAGGTCAACACCAAAGTCTACATAAGTGTTCTGTGCGCTAAAGTATTTCCCTGGATCTGCTACATCATGAAAGACCAAGTTTTGGATCTGGCTGCAATAGGGGGGTACCCTATCAGACCAGCAAAATAACCCTTTTTTTTAAACTCTGAGAATGTGATGTACATCCTGCCGAATTCTTGGACTCCTAACTGGCTATGATTGGAACCCTTTAGACTATTTTATATGTGGCAATCTTGAATGGCTTTCCAATGACGGTCCTTACATCCCCATAAGATCTCTGAGAGCTGGGATGAAGAGTTTATTCTCGACTTTGTACAGTGAGACAGTTGAAAAGGTGATGCGACATTTTTGGGGACGTTGTGAACGCATGGTCCAAGCTAACGGTGATTTTATTGATTAAATGTCAAATTTATATAATAATGTTGATTTTGTGAAGTTTTAATAAAATCTTAGAACTCAATTCTACGGTCAGTGGGGCTACCATCTAATATAACTACTCCACATACAGGGGGCGAGGATCACATTGTCGCCTACTTTAAACCTTGATAACTTGAAGACGACATTATCAAATAAAAAACCGGTTACCAAATAGGAAAGCTATTCTCGTCAGCTGACGATATGTAGTTCAGTTAGCATCATGCCGTCATCATATGAGGAGATAAAGAACTATAAGTGGAACGAGGAGCTTTCGAGGTCCGCCGTAGTCATGGGATTGGTTAATAATGGAGGTGAAATCTCCAATTCAACGATTGCTTCAACCTTAGGAGTGAATTTACGGACTGTTCAGTGTATCTGTAAGAAGCTAGAGGACACCTGGGATGTTGATGCCACCATAAAGAAGGCCCCCAAGGAGGAGAGCGCCGACAGGAAGGTCAGGGACACCGACTTTGTCGACAAGGCGAAGAAGATGGTTGAGGATGACCCTACTAGGTCCATGAAGGCCATGGCGAGGGATCTGGGCTGCCATGAGAAAACAATAAGTGACTGTGTATCTGAGGATTTAAGGTGCAGGAGTTACAAGATGCAGGTGGGCCAGTTCTTGACCCACAAGGCAAAGGACAACAGACTGATGAAGTCAACAAAATTCAATTCTACGGTCAGTGGGTCTACCATCTAATAGAACTACTCCACATAGGTGTAAGGGAGTTATGCAAAGTTACCATGTCAGTTGAATGACCTACTCTTGGAACTCGATTCTCCCAATAGTTATGTTGTTACTTGGTCCACACGAGTCCCTAAATTATAACAATAGATTATTAAATCAAGTCGAGTTACTCAAGTCTGACGGACTTACCTCTTTCAGAAAACTTAGACAACAACGAAAACCAACTGCCTGTATATCGGCAGTTAATAGTTAATATCAGACAGCTTAAGACATAACAACCCCAGGGATTTGTTGAAGATAATACTACTTCATAGTAACGGTACTCTTGACGACTCCTTTTTCAATAACGCAAAACGTATTTTAAATAACCTCTTTACAAACTCGCATTAGAAGCTATTTCGATGCCGATGAGCAACAGGCTCTCTCTTTACGAATTCCAAACACTCCTTGGAGGAAGAAAGAAAATTTAACTTATGTAAAGACAAAGTGGAAACGTCCTCTCCCTTCTTCGTGGGGGTGTCGGGAGTTATCGGAGCTACGAGGCTTGTTTGAGGAAAGGGTTAAGGAAAGCGTCAGTGTATCAGTGAAGAAGAGGGACTGGCTTTTTATGATGTATCCAGGAGCTGACGAAGACATGAAGATCGAGACACTTATTACGTGTTTTCTTTTTAAAGTTTATACAAATAAATGCCATGGAGTCAAGTTAAACAATTCAGTAATAACAGAATGGGTTGAGGAGTAAATGCATCCACTAGCACACCTACGTTAACTTCTCACTAGTCACAAATGTTTTTAGTTCTTTGTTTTAATTATTATTTTTTTATATTATGAAGATACAATTCTAGAGTTTTTTTACTTAAACAATTGTTAAAAAAAGTAAATTAAGTTAGTTGTAATTTGCTATTTATTGTAATATAATATAAATGGACATCGTACATAAACTACAATTATAAATAGTAGGTATGAAAAATATTATTGCACGCCTAGCTTTTTTTTCCGGAGAGGGGGAGAAGAATTTTGGGTATTTCTCTATTATTTAGAATATATTTATGTTATTTTTCAAATTTAAAAAAATGTGGAGTTAGTGAGAGTATTTCAACTATCATCTGACGAAATTTCATATGCCTGAGATCAACAATATTACCGCTGATCACTTTCAAATTAATGTTCTGAGTAAATTTTTAAACTTGATTAAGGTTAAACTAAGATAAAATTATAGATTAGAAAATAAATTTACATACAACTTTTTTGTAAATCAAATATGTAAATTAAGATGACTGTATTTGCTAATAGATAAATCAAATATTTTTTTTTTTATAAATATGTAATTCTAGAGTACTATATTTGATACACATTGGTTAATAAAAAAGTACTATATGTAGGTTTTTAATTAATTCTTGAACTAAATTTTAGAATAAACTTGTTCCATAATTAATGGGTAAAAAAAATCTTATTTTAAAAATATGTGTTTAATCTTCAATGAGCATAACTTTATTTTAATAAATTTAATTTCATGATCCATAATAATTTTAACAGACATTAATATCTAAAATACTTAAGCAATATATTATTAAATTAATTTTTGTATGAATTAATATATTTCGTTGTTAAAATCTGATCAAATAGAATAATTAACATGAAAATAATGTTTTCCCTCATCATAATTAAATAAATAATTTACTAATTTTGGTCATGATAATTGAAAAAGATTAATTATCATTGGATCTATGATGAGTAAGGATTGCTTATTTATTTTTCGCAAAACTTAATTAATCATTGGGCGTTTATTTTTAATTAATTCCGTAACGTCCTTACTTACTATATATGTTGCTAATTCAACATCATAACTTCCAGTCGTTGTAAATACAGAGTTTGATTATACAAAATAACACTCTATACCATTTAAAACAAATGATAGATGAGGAAATAATTTTTCAATGTAGAAATCCATAAAGTGAAGTCCAATGCATAAGATAAAATTAAAACAATATTATGGTAAAGTTTAGTGAAAAATTATTTACACAAAAATTGAAAAAGATAATGTTATTTCATTAAAAAAATAGAAGGCCAAATTGAAGGGATAAGCTTCCGATTAGGTTATTTTAGAGTTCAAAATCAAAGTGACTCAGTCAAAATTACATTTTTTAAGACATTCTCCATTTGAAAAGGGATTAAGGGAATTTCAATTAAAAAGTTATTTTTTTTTTCCAGAAATTTGAAAGTTTCAATAAATTTACTTTTCTCAAGTGACACAGGGGAACATAGTCCTGATTTTTCAATTTTAACAAAAACAAATTTTAGACCAATGATGAAGGGTACCAAACTTCCATGAAAATATAATAACAAGTATTTTTAATATTCGTAATGTAAATTAGTTACACTATGCAACAAAATTTAGGTATTGGAACAACCACCGACTAAAACCCACATTTATTATTGTTATTTAAGTCATAAAACACGAAAATAACCATTAATATTTTCAATTGTCGTATGTTTGGGCTTTAAAACCTTTTAAAAAAATCACGTTTTTAAGTATAAATTTACTATAGAAATGAAATTACAATGTAATATCAATTGGTTAAAAAAAGTTCAAATATTCAAAATATGAAATATTTATTAAGCTATTTCGAATGCAATTCCTACAAAATAGGTCTAATCATACAAAAATTAAATAAAATGAAAGATTATATATAGAAGTTAGAATTTTTAATATTATAAAATTAAAAAATAAGCCTTTTGTTACACATTAAAAAGATTTACCGTAAAAAAAGTTTGATTTTAATTGATTTGTTTAACTTTTAATTTTCTTATAGAATAATTAATAAATATGTATTGTAAGGTTTTATCGAAATATTTCGAGATTAAATATAATTCAGTCAATTATTTGACTTATAGTAAGAAGTAATCCATATTTCAAAGACAGATATGAAAGGAAGAAAAGTTTTGCCTTTAAATATGACCCTTAATTTGACTTGTTTTTGTGTGATTAAACCCATTTTGTAGGAAATGATTTCAAAGTTGACAGGCAATTGAAAATGATTTTTTCAAGACAATTGCATCCAAAAATTAGAGCTAAAATTGAAGCTGATTTTAATACCTCCCCTTATTATAAGAAGTCCTTGGCTAGATTAAAAGCTCATGTTTACAAAGAGTTTAAGTAGTATGATGAAGCATGAATAAAATAAGAAAGATTATATCACTGTGTCTAGAGGGACTTCTCCATCCTTGTTTATTGCTTCTACCCATGCTGTTTTTGTTTTTGGGTAAACATTCCCTGTCTTCTTAAAGGTAGAAATATACCCATTTGATTTGGCCTGGAGTAATTTTTTTTTGAAATTTTGGTCTATATTAAACCTAAACTGTAGATTACTATAATTAAACTGTTGATGCTAGAATCATCAGTTGTTTGAATAGTATAAACAATTTATGGGCCAATCAGAGTAAAACATTAACTTTAAGAACTGAAACAAGTAAATCCTACAAACTTTTCCTCAAATTATCTGTACCATACTGTATATTCAGCCGTAGGACTATTACAAAATCCCAAACTTTAATTATCATTTCATTGAATGATAGAATATTTCTTGCAAAACCTTCCTCTACATTACATATGTATGTATGTATTTCTAATCTATCAATTTGAATACATTACTACATTACATATTAATTTCTATCAATGAATCATTTCTGTATACATCCATGCATACATATACAAAATTACATATGAAATTAAATGAATGAAAAAAAAGTTAACGTGAAAGTGATATTTGACACTTCTATTTCACATTTTATGAATAATTGTATTCTTCAACAATATACAAAAATTATATAGATAGAATAGACAAGCATTTGATGGGCTTGAGAAGCGTTGTTGAATGAAAATATACAAACAATGAATTAAATATTGTTGACACATGTCAAAATACGCATTTAGATTTTTGGACGAGTTTATTATGTCTAACTGGTGACAACTATGGACCAATAACCGAAAGGTTTATTTAATAGGTGCATACCAAGTATATTATAATTTTGTAGTAAATAAGCTTAATGAATGTTGAAAGAAATTATGATAGGACAATACTATACATAACATACGGGCGGAAAAGTCCCGCCCTTCGAAAAGAAACCACTTTGTCTTTTTTTAAATGATTAATATTTTATTTTTATTTGCTTTATAGAGCAGAGTCTCCCTAACACTTTTCAAGCCTTTGCTTATCTTCAACGGTATTTTTCTCACAAAAAAAAAGTGTAAAATTAAAACACTAAGCACAATAGCTCACAAACTAAAGAAGAGATTGTCATGAAGTTTAGCTGTATTTTGATGGTTGGTACTGAATACCTATTGAAAATGAAGTTAAATACAAAATAGTGACATATATGTGTGAATCCCAGTGCTTTTCAACCCATGTGTTACATATATCATTTTATAGTCATGCAGTTAAATACAAAGTATTTCTATTTTATACAAGTATACTGTCTAAAATTACTCAAAAAAAACCAAATATGCATTATAATATAATACTAATTCATGATCTTAATTCAACATAACAGATGAATCGATGCAGTTTAAAGGGAATTGTGATCACATTAAGAGTCTGTTGTATTGTCTTAAAATTATTTCCATCCCCTTTAACTAAGCATCAAACTAACTAGGGATTAGAGTGCATCAAAGGTCAAAGGTTCATGGATGTTTTACCATTTGAGACTTGATCCTCTGAGTATTTGTTCAAAAAATATTTTATCTTGCCATTGAATACATACAAACTCTCAACATTTTTTTTTTAAACAAAACTAGTCATGATTGGCATTAAATAAAAACTTACCACTTCTTTATATCCACACGGATAAAAACATATCCTCTAATATTTTTAAAAGAGTGAATGATATTTATAATCACAAATACTAGGATACAATTCAATTTTAGTTTAGTGGAAAGAGATTATTATTCATTATTCAATAGACCTGAAGTTGATAATTTTGACTTATTTGACACATATTTCAAAAAAAGAGTTGGTGATTCTCCATTTTACACTCAGGTTCTAATCATTAACACCAAAAATTAAGAAATTTTATGCTTATAGAGATATAAATCCTTTTTCCCTAATTTAAGTACTGCAAATAATTTTCTCAAGTTTAAAACGAGGTACTGAATATACCTTCTAGACCAAGTTATATTTGTTTTATTAATTTATTCCTTTTTTTCATGTTAAAAAAGGAGTCTGATTCTCTATTATGTACTAATAAATAAAAAATCAATTTGTACATAATATAGACCATAAAAACAAAACAAAAAATACATTTTCATTCTTGTGTTATTCGACATAAAGCCAGCCAAATATAAAATAACCAGGAAAAATATTGTTAATTAATGATTCCCCACTCCCCCCCAACAAAATATATGTATATATATATTTATTTTTTACATATATGATAAGTTGCAGTATAGTAAGTTCAATTTTTCATTGAATAGATTAATAAAATTAACTCTAATTTTTGTACTTGTTTTCATGATGAATTTGAGTAAAAATATGTTTTGGATTGTAGTTCATAAGCCACTCATCTGATGGATACAGGGTGTCCACGAGAAATTGGAACTATCTTAAAATTCAACCTGCTTGATAAAAATGGAATTTGGAGAGTATTTGTTAATATGAAAAAGTTAGACATGATAATAAACAATAAATTTATTCAACATGTCCTCCCTCAGCAGCTACCATCTTCTCCATCCCGCCCCTAAAGGATTTGCATGCCCAGATGACTTCCACGGAATCGACAGCATTCCACTCCCTCGTAATGGAGACCTTCAGGGCCGCGATGCTCTTGTGGCTGACCTTGCACACCTCCCTCTCCAACTTCTCCTACCAGTAGTAATCACACAGATTGAGGTCGGGTGAGTTGGAGGGCCAGGTGTGGCGATCCCAGAAAGTGATGTCGTGGGATTTGAAGAGGTTAGTGGTCCTCATGGCGGTGTGTTCGGCGCTGAGTGTTGTTGAAATATGAACTCCCTTCCAGCGGCCGTATCTTTCATCCAGGAGATGACAAACTCCTCCATGACTTCGCAGTACCTAATCGCATTAACCCTTTCCTTGGGATTGAAGAAGAAAGGAGGCATCACCTCACTGGTACTGCAGATGACACCTAGGGTCATCACGGAGGCCGGGAACTTTGTGGTGAAGGCCGCAGGGACCTCTTCTCTCTCCTTGGCATGCCACCTGGACATTCTGGACGTTGTGGCTTCTGTCGACAGTCCAGTTCTTCTCGTCGGAGAAGAAGATGACTCTTCCTCCAAGGCTCTTCAGGTCATTGGGGAGACGCTTACCGTTGGTGAGGCTGGTGGTCTTCATGGATGCCGTGAGGATGTGTTGTTTGGCCATTCGGTATGACCTGTACCCGAGGTCCTCATTCACAACCTTGGAGACTAGCTGCTTGCTCACTCCACGGTTCTTGGCCAAACTGGACAAGGAAGTCCCCGGCGAAGCCTTGATGGACTTCCAGAGGCCTTCAAGTAAGCGGGGAGTGCGGATTCGGTCACTTCTCATGTTGTGGGCCTTGCGGCAGACCTTCCTCTCAACCTCCCAGGCATTGAAGACCCGGTACACCGTGGTCTAGGGGTAGTTAAGAAGCTTGTAGATAGGAGAGGGCTTGTGTCCCGCGCGAGCCAATTCGAGGATGGCGTCTCTCCTTGCTTGTTTCATGATGACTATTGTTTGTTGTCAAAACAATTGTGGTGGAAGTTATACTGTATTGTTCACGCAACCTCTTATATTAGTATGATTTAACCCCTAATATCCACATTATGGATCTGGATGAAGTTTAAAGTAGTTCCAATTTATCGTGTACACCCTGTATACATAATACACCATTTGAAAACAAGTGTAAAAACTTTATGGATACAATTGCAAGTTTATAGTCAATCAATGCATTATTAAACAGAAATTTATGTAAATTTATTATTTAAGACCTTCTAGTGTAACACTATAACAACGTGTTTTTTGGAAAAAAAATTTAATGAAAAGATTAAAATTATCAATTTTCTTCGATAAGAAACAAAAACATGTTTGTCTTTAGAAATGAACAAGGGTTTTAATTTCAAAATATGAGACAATTCGGACACGTATGAACCTTATGGGTATAAAAAAGTGTACAATTTGTCTATCCTCTGCAGTTCACTCATAAATATCAGTGTTATAGGATTTTAACCGTTGAAGTTGATATATAGCTCTCCAAATCATAAAATGGTTAATTATTTGATCTGCTGAAATTATTGTAATTGTTTCAATTGTTTTTGATTTAAATAAGTGAGAATAACAATTCCAAATAAGTTGAACTATTACCACGAGTCGAATATATCCAAGGAATGCCGATATTTGACAAAATATATTGAAAAATAATCCATCTAAACGTGGAATCAATGTTTTTTTTTTTTGAATGTATGTCTTTCAATATTCCTTCAAAACTTGTCTGAAGCTGTGGATTAAGGTTTTAATGATAAGGAATTAAATTAAATTGAAGATATGGATGTCATGGCTAGTCCTCCAACAAAGAGATCCCTGACTTCGGATGGAGGTAGTGCTGTCAGGAAGGGGAAGCTCATTAGTTTGAGGATATTGCTAAAATTGTGCATGGTTTGTCAGCCAGTAAGATTTCCGGGAGAGGTGTAGACTTAAAAGAGACTCGACTCAGAGTTGAGTCCATGTTTTGAGGACTTACAACTTGACTTGATATCACAATCAAAGACTGGATACTTGACTAGGACTTAATAGTTCAGAATCACTACTCGACTTAGACTAAAAAAATAGTTAATAATGAACTCAAGAAAAGCCTCAACTCTTTATTACATTAACTGTATCACAATTTTGGAATCGAAGTTAACTCAAAAGAAATCTAAAGACTGATGAAAAATATTCATGGTCAAAGATTTTGACATTACAATTCAAACTAATTCAGTAAAACAGAACTTTTTTACGAATAGATTTAAAAAAAAAAAGAACATAGCTGAAAGAGGTTAAAATCTTACCACAAATCCACCTGAATGAGTAATAGAATAGTTAATAGAATTTGTAAAGTTAGGAAAAAAAAAAAAAAAAAAAAAATAGATAGAATTTACAGTATGAGAAATATTGTAAGAATTTCAATTGTGTAATTATTTTTCCATTTCTTATGTCAGATTTTACTGACATTTTCTTAAATGTTTTTTTTTCAATTGAGGAGTATTGTGTATGAACATTACATTAACAATGATCTTCAATATAATATGATTGTGTCCGTGTGATAAAATAATTAGACATTATTTAAGCTACAGTAATTAAATTTAATTATTACAAGGAAAAACCCATAATTGGATGAAAACATGAATAATTTGTGGACTAAAAATAAATTACTAATTTGTGCAGTAATTACCTTCCTTGTATGTGTGTTTTTTTTTTTTGCTACTTTGCCTAGTTTTTAAAATTTAAAATTTCATTATGCAACGTTAATGATATACGAAATTTTTGTTCTCACAAAATATGGATCAACAAGAGACACAAAAAATAATAATCTATAAGAACTTCCAGAATATTCCGGAAAAAGCCAGGAGAAACAAGTTATATCAATAGAGCAAAGTTTGTCGAGATGGATGTTTGGATTGTGTGTAGTTATTTTTGAAATAAAAAATAACAATGTAGTCAGTTTAATAAAATCTCACAGGTGTCTTGGATGTAGCATCGAGCGTGAGTATCATTATCAAGAAGAAAAGTTCGAAACGGGGGAAATTATTCTATCTTCAAAAATCCTTTTTCTCTCTCTTTGTTTCTATTTCTTCTAGCTATGTCATACAAATATATATGGACTTTTATTATGAGATCAATTCAAAAATGAGTTTTATCCTTGAAATATTGTCGTAGTCTTAACTTAAATTGACAACAATATATAACACATTTTCGAGGAGGCTCTTTTTAAGAAATTAAAGTTCCTACTTTTAAGATACTTTTAAACTCTTTGAATTTATTTGTCTTAAAGCTATGAACCTCTGAATAAAATTTTCCATTTAAAAAAAAGACAAGTTGACTTATAAAGATAATGCAGACATTTTACAAATGTTTTAGATTTTCTTAACATTCAGCTTTAAAATATATCAACATAATTTATCCTTATCTTCAAAACCCAGGGCTTAAAACAGCTTTAAATGGTAAAAATAGCCCAAAATAACAGTAAATGTATGGCATTTTTCTGAAGGTCACGAGGTTCTTAGAGAAATTATAAGACAATTCCAATGTCAAATGTATTCGTTGAAATTCCTGATTAAATTAAGTGGGCCAAATTTCACCACATAATTCTGAGACGTTTCTGAGGTATATACGCTCGTCTCACACCAAAATTTTTAACGTCAATTTAATGTCTTTATTACCTAACACTAACTTTTTCTTCTATATTTTTTGATCCAAAAGAGCTAACCTCTTGAAATTTGATACTTAACTATTTTGAAGTATGAAAATTAAAAAAACGAAGTCAAAAGTAGAATATTTCAATTTCTTATGACCTCAATTTTGATTTAAAAAAAAAATCTGAAATACACTAGCAAGTACTCAATCAAAAGCTTTTATGAATATGACACTTTGGCAACATGTTTCAAATAACTATAGGTATCACTGTGCCAAAAATTGTTTTGCCTTTTTTATCATAGCTCATAGGGTGGGATCTCAAATAAAAATACTTTTCTCCGGAGATTTGATCAATTTTTCTTACATTTTTATATCTTAAACTTATTTTATAATAAATGAAATTAACAAAACAAAACTGAACTAAAGTAATTCATGTCAAAGATTAGAAGTTGACAAATTTAAAGAAAAAAAATGTGAGTGGTATATCACTTGTTTATGAAGTTGGACATAACGTTAAAATAGATTGTTCATTCTTTTTTGAGACTTGGAACTGTCGTTTTTTAGTTCTTGTTGGTGTTGTTATCACAATGGTATTGATAACCTCTTTTAAGGGGGTTAAAGCCCCCAAGTATGGTGAACTGGAAGATAATCATGAAACTATGGTGATGCCTTTGGAAGTTGTAAAAATAGGCAGGACCTTCAAAAAGTAGTTTTGTCATTCCATTTGAAGTGCCCAAAGGTTTTGAGCAGTCGTAAAAGTGGAAGCCATGTAGAAAGAAATTCATAGAGGCAGCTAGATGGTTGAATGATTGAGCAAAAACTTCAGCTGTACAAATCTCATAATAGAAAGTTAATAATTCATCTTTTTATTTTTTGCTGATGGTGAAATTATAACACAGCTTTATACCCTTTGTTGAAGCTAAAAATTATACTAAAATTTGTAATTCTTCTACAGACATACTATACTAAAATACCAATATACAGCCCTTTATCGTTTTTTTTGTATTTTTTTTCCTCTATGACAGAAGCTCTTACCAAATAAATTCTTATAGGTAATGACGAAGAAACAAATCACAATCAATTCAATTTCTTCAAAAACAAGTAACAAGTCAATTTTTTCAAAAAACTGTATTATCTCATAATCGCTAATCATTAAAGTCATCAAATATAATTTTGAATGTGTTGTCTGTTTCGGAAAATATCTCAGTGGCAAAACGGAATTAAAAAATGTAACAAGAATTTTTGCAGCCAGCCAATTTTGGAGCTATATTGTAACATGTGCATGTTGTAACAATTTGCTTCTAAATGGCATATCAATTTGTTTGTTTATTTATTTACTGGGACGAAGAGACGTTAAATTATAGTTTGAGAATTGACAAAATATATCTTGACAAAAATACATATTTGTCAGTAAGCCATAAGCAGGGAAACTGAAACATTGTTAGTAAATCATAAGCACGGAAAATTGAAACATTGCCAAACCATAAGCAGGGAAACTGAAACATCTTTCTCAGTCACGGCATCAGCACGGCCAACAACTACTCACCTAAGAGGCTAATGAGCGAAGATAATATTTTGGGCAAAAACCAAGAAGCTTTCGTTAGAGGAAAATTCAAATGTGTCCGCTGTTTTAATAGGAACAATCGAAGAAAAACAAATAGGCAACATTAGATGCAAAAATATATATGTATAGTATTCCCTGGCTCACCTTATGAATTTGATTTATTTGACTTCCATATTGCTAAATTTCATGAGAAATTAAATTAACAAATGTGACTATTTTTATTAATCCCACTAAAGTCCTAGTAAAGTATATTCAAATCTGATCACGTATCAAAAAGTTGAACAATCAACATCTTCCCTTTAGCTGACGGGGAACATAGCATATACCCACTCCTCAAGCAGCCGTTCATTGCCACAGACGAAGAGTTTGTGGCAAATACTGCTTTGGTATGCCAAACTGCCAATAAAAATCACTTGTCAGCTCTAAGTATTTCTTTCTCTATGGAGAAATTCTTCTCCCGATATCATTTACATATATATATATATTCACTTAGACGGGTGATATTGCTTAATTTTGGTTTCTTATAATTCCAAATACTGGCAGGACATATTTATTATATCACTCTAAATAATTAATTAGTATCGATAGGTATATTTATATTTGCATGCATTTTATTTTGCTAGTATGGCTTGTAAAATGCATCGAAACATATATTGAGAATAATATCAGAACTATGTTACAATGGATTCCAATTAAGATAATTTCATTTGAAATTAGATATCATTAAAAAAAAAGTTAAATGAAGGTAATTTCTTATAAATAATACTCTTCAATGCATATTGCAATTCATATTTGAAGTGCATATTAAGTATTTAATTACTTTTACATGTATATAATAATAATAAAAAAAACTGTTAAAGTATAGATTGAAGTCAACTCATCAAAATATTCGAAGAGTTTAACAATACTGTATTTTAATGAAATATGACTATCGTTTGACTCATGGTAATTTCTTATTGTATAATAATGTTAAAAATTGAGGAATAATCAGTGATCCTTCAAATATGTTTCCAAAAAATAAAAAAAATGGAAGTGATAATTTTGACAGTTGAAGTGTGTTTTAAAGGAGAGCAGCTTAGTTGTCAACACGTTTTACTAAATCAGTTGCAAGTATCCCTTGAAAGGAAGGAAATAAACTAAATCTTACTCCGTTTATAACAAGGACATATATGGTGAAATTACTTCCAATTAAATTCTCAATTCTACTCCGAGTCCAACAAGGTATTACACTTTTAACTTTTCATGAGCACACATTAGTTATTACTTTATGCTTAAATGTTTTCTTCTTAAGAATGAAATAATAATGAAAATAGATTTGAAAAACATTTGATTTCCAATTAGAAAAAGTTGCTATAATTTATACACCTCTGTCAACTATACAAAAATTTATCAAGTGGTTATCGTAGTTAAACCAACTGTAGAAATAAGCAACACACATACAAAGAACCAACATATGACCTTAAATTATTATCATAGGTAGAGTTATTTAATTGTGCTAAATTGATCTTTAGACTCGTGCTATTGTTAAGGATGGATGTAGAGAAAGTTATATTGTCTTGATTTCTACAAATGTATCATTCCTAGTCATTATTAACTGATATTTTGATGGGGTTAATAAATAAATTAAATTAATTCAGGTACATGTTTTTGTTTTATTATTACTTCAAATGTATGTTCGCCTACTCCCTTAAAGTATCCTTACCAACTACGTTTCTATCTTTATTTGATCTCCGAACCTTTCTTTTAAAAAAAAAAGATCGCAAAATTACATACATACCAATTACGTCATTCTGTCCTACTGTTGAACTATTATTTATTTAACTTAGGGATATTATCCTTTTTTCCAAAAAATGTTTTAAGGTAAGTTCATCAATGATCAGGACTAATAACGAGAAAATGGACAATTGAAAAAAGAAAGTATATATATTGTGTTCATACTGTTGGGTTACTATTTGAGCAATTTCCTACTATTCTGTTGGAGCATAAGGTAATTATGGGGAATATAATTTCCAAGTATCTATTCCCAGAATTATGATCTTTGACCAACAAATTTCCTCGTTTCCTAAAAAAAGAAAGATTTTGATATACAAAAAGGTACTTCTGTGCGTGATAAAAATTAAATTTGACTTTTAAAAAGTGAATATCAAAATCAGTTATAAAATAAACCAAACAAATCTCAATATTTTATTAGATTCATTTTTAAATATTAACCCCTCCACACAAAAACTTAAACTAATTCGGGCAACAGGTCCTCTTTTTTTGGATATTAATACTATTAATTTAATTATATTTTATTTAATATTATATGTTGCTAAAAAATGGAATTAAGAAGTCTTTTACTGTGAAATAAAGTCACTTCACAAGTTTTTAAAATATAGACTAAAGTCTAACTCGAGTCTCAGGGGTCCCTTTGGTATACAACTTATTCACAACATTATGAAAAAACACAAAATAAAAAAATGAACAATGGATTTGAGTGTCGGTGGAGATTGAGTTTGTTCTCTTGTTATTAAATCTAAAGTTTTTTTATTCATCTCACTTTAAGAAATTAAAATATAATTGAATTTTAATATTTATGAAGATGACTGAATCAGAACTGGAAACTTGGGCTTGGCTTGCCTTTAAGGGTAATTATAATTCACCTTCAGTGCATAAAATAAATATTTCCTATGAGTGCAGATGTTTCTGTAAAAATAATATATATATATTGAAAAAAAAAAAACTAAAAAAAAAAAAAAACACAACCATTTATTACAAATTGATCCAATTTGGCATTTATCTACTTTTGATTACTATTTTTAACTTTATAGTTAATGCATTATAAGAGATTATAAGTTAATTAGAAATATTTAGGTGCTAAATATCTAAAAAGATTTTCATTAATTAAACACAGATTAATTCAATAAAGAAATCAAACTGTACAAATTATAATCAAACATCTTTGAACATTTTCAAAGTGTCTTTAAGAGAAATAAGCTCAAAGTCTACGAATCTCATTTTGACATTCAGAGGTTTTTGAATTTGTATAAAACCAAATAAAGGAAGAAGTCATTCTTTTTTTTTTCAAGTAAACTATATATAGTGATATAATTTAAATTGTTGTAAGTGTGAGTGAGTGATTTCAAAAGATGGACATTTAAGGGAGCAAATCCTCCTGACCAGGGGCAGTTCAGCAGGGATTTCGTTGACAGGGATTCCTTCTAGCACATGCACTCTTCTTTATTGATGACCACTGATATCTAATTCGGGAATATATTCTCCAGATGGATTGCATATCCCATTTTTTAAATTTATACCCCTACTTTTTCATTCTCTCTCTCTTTGTTTCTATCTCTTGTAGCTGGGACATACCAATATATATGGACTTTTATTATGAGATCAATTTAAAATCTAATGAGATACTTTTAAACTATTCTTCTTGGAACTATGAGCCTCTTTATAAAAAACACCTATTTCCACTTTAAACAAAAATAACTCTAGCTATAATTATAACGCAGACATTTTAAAATGGTTCTCGAATGTTTTAATATTCGGATTTAAAATATATGAACATAATCCCTATATCCCTATCTTCAACACCGAGAGCTTTGAACATTAAAAATAGACAAAAATAACATGAAATGTTTAGCCTTTTTCTGAAGGCCACGAGGCAATGAAAGAAAAAATAAGGCCATATTTGGAATCAGGGGATCAAATTCTATTAAATTCAGCATATACTTATTTGTACCACTTTTGCTGTTGGACAGTGAATTATTAAAACATTAACATTTCCTTCCATTGCACAAGAGATCAGGTGGCTCCTATAAACATGGTATTGAGATTTTTATCTACGTTATGAAGAGAAAGTGTTGTGGTTCGTCTGATATCGTTGCTTTTATTTAAGAGCTAAAAAGTAATAAATCCTTAATATAAACTTTCTTGACTTTCATCAGAAGAAAGTTTCGTCACTATCATCGAAATTATTGTCATGCTAAGAAATCTATTGAAGTTAATAATCTGTTACTACGTGTCAAGGAGTAATTCATAAATAGAATATATATTCAGTGATATTATCTTCAAAATCCTGATTCAAAACGATGTGAGCTCTTCGTTATCTTCGTGAGTTAGTCCTTAGTCACAAAAGAAACACACCCCAAGGACTGAACTTATTTCACACTACCATCTAATTGAGGATAAGATTAAGTCAAAACTCATCTAGGAACAATTTCCAAAGAAACACGAAGACTTAGGTAAAACCTTTGACTATGGCTGAAAGTGAAAATGAAGATAAAAATATTGATAAAACATATCTAAATAGAAATAGCAATGACGTCGACCTAAAATGGGAGACCATCACATACAACAAGTGGGGGTAACAGAGTAAAAGGTCATCCCACGATGGGAGAACAAGGTTCTAAAGAACTTCAAAACAAAAATAGCAAACTTGGAGTCATAAGGTCTAACTCCGTGAAAAATAATAATCAGAAAGTGCAACTCCCTGCACATGAAAAAACAGAAAATCAAGCCTCTCGAAGTTGGAATCGAGAAAGGGAGGGTCATTCTAAGAAACTCCTCCAAAAGGCCTCAAAACGCAAAGCAGGAGTCTGCTGAGCAACAAAAGGTTCAACAATTGAAGACTAAGCGTAAATTTCTATATGCAAAAATTGGCAAGGAGGCCACAGTAGTCACCATTGTAAGGAAAGATGGTGATCACATCTCCCTTGTTGAGTGAAATAAAGTAATAAAAATACTGGACACATACTGTATACGTATCATATCCACCACAGAGTTCTCCACAAAACCATTACCTGACTATGAAGGTCACCGCTACACTAACAAGGGAGCGGTGATCTATGTAAGTAATTACGCTACGGAACAATACGTCCGAAAGGTTATTTTGAACGATACACCTCTCTTGCCAGCCTCGTGGGGAGAGGTGAAGAAAATGAGAGAGGAAAAAAATGCCAAGAAAAGGCTTACCCGCTTCATCAAAGGGGTTAAAGGAAATATTTGCAATGAGATACTTGCTCAGATCATTGGATATCAATGTAACTCCCTTCGTTTTAGAAATAAGGTCGAACTGACCAAATCTGAACCAACACAGTTAGGAAAAGTCGTACAGTTTGATGTGGATCAATCAGCATTTGACGATTGCAAGCTTTTGACTTCCTCCTAAAAGTGGCTTCCACAGGAAAGGTGCGCTTTCAGGACCCTCGAAACGCGCCTGTACCTCAAGAAAATGAGGAAACTGTTGAAAAGGTGATAGACCAAGATGAAAATTGTAATCCCTGTGTTGATTAGACTTATCAACACAGGGTTTACAATTTTCAACTACCATTGTTTATGATTGTGCAAGTAGTTCCAAGGAGGAAATTATAAATTTCTGTGTTGATGGTGACACTGATAAAAATAACTATAAAGATACTCCAAAGGCCAAGGAAACTGGCAATGTCAGAGAAACTGCTATTGAGGACCACGGAATGCCATATGAGCTAGGAGAAAACTTATTAAATTAAGCAGCAGGTGTGAAAGACTCTGGAAAAAATTCAAATGTATATTCAAAAAGTCGTGATGGCAATAAGAAGTTCCAAATAGATATGTTCTTTAATGTGATTGCCAACTAAAACAAAATAAAAATAAAAAAGCTCTTATATCAAGAGGATGAAGATCTTTGTATTCTTCAATTTATGAAATGCACAAAAATTCCTAAAGAAATTATCGATAATAACTATAAACTTAAATAGGGCTTAAGAACAACTTCTGCTGTAATAGCACATATACCCCTTTGTGTGGTCGTGTGCATATTTGTACCATTTTATAATGTATACATGTACTATGGTAAACAGCAATAAATTCTTAACTATGCCCATAATTCCGTCATAACTTAGTTTGAGCATAATTAGAAAAGCACCTAGCTCCGAATAGAAATGTTCAAAGTTAATGTAAATTTTGTGTTTCACATTAAACCAATTTGCTTCTAGAATTTTTTCCTTACAACCATTTTGTCTTAATATATGTATAAATTAAGTTGGTTTATACTTCGTTATTGTTTATTTTCGGTTGAAATTGATGTTCCTTTTGAATGTATTAATCTAAATATTTAATGTTTATTACAGTCAAAAGCATTAAATGAATATTTTCTGTTAGAATAATAATCGAAAGATTCCTCAAAATTGACATGGAATGGACAATAACAATCTTTGTTCAAATGTCTACCAAAATTGCGTCGGTCATAATGTTTTTTAATATATTAAAAAAGTAAGGATCCTAGTAATGGGTATTTCTAATATATTATTTTTCTCTCCTTTTCTCATTTACCGATTCGAGTCAAACATTAACGGCTCGACTTAAGTTGTTAAAATAGGCTTAAGCACACAATTTGTAAGATTAAATAGACATTTATTTGTTCTCCTTTAATGCTTCAAAAATAAATTTGTACTAAGTTTTCTTTAAATTCAACTTCGAAGTTAATATTTTATTCTATAATGTTTATCCATGTATTTCAAGCCATTAAGTTTAGTTTTTACGAATTTGTATATTTGTTATATATATTTACTAAAATGAAGTGTTATATGTAGCTATATTTCATTTTTGATAAAAATGTTAATATAAAGTTAAAACCATATTGATTCATGTTATGAGGTTGCAGATGGCCTTTAAAGTTTACAAATTTCGAAAATTTATAAACTGTAGGGTGTCGAACTGAGATTTACAATAATTTCATCCCTCCAAAGCACCAATGTGTATTTTTTTTAGAGGAAGCTAAGCACCGAAATTTGGCTGAATATTTGGGTCTAGGATTTTTATTTTAAATTGAACTTGATAAATTTCGAAGGCCCGGTTGGGAATCACTGATGTACATATAATATAATATCTAGTACGTAGTTAACTGTTTGAGGGGGGGGGGGACTTAAGCCCCTTTAAAATTTTCTGAGGCCCCACCAAATCTTTATCATATTTTATATATATATAAGTCTGTTTTTGGAACAAAATGGAATATGGAATCCAAAGTGGTCAAACAGATCAGTCTGAAATTTGGCAAGTGGACGAATAACCAAGCATGTTCCTAGAATATTTTTTTGGGCCTCCGAGGTCATTAAGACCCTGTTTGTGATCGTACATTTTCTATGTATATTTCCTTCTCTATGCCACTTTCTTAATCCCTCTCTCTACATCTCTTTTCTTTTATCTTCATACGAGAAGACCCATTGCTAGAATATACATATATAATACACCTATTTATATAAGGTCTTTTAAAACGACGTTGATAATTTTTGATGAACCTGGTGATTTATACTTTTTTTATATGACTTTATATAATCGAATATTTGCTCGTAGGAAATGTCACTGTCAATCCTATTATATTTTCTAACAGTATTTGTTCTACTTTTTTTCTGAACCTTTGGTGAGATCAAACCCCAATCTCTGACAGACTTAGATTCCCACCACGTTCGACGAAAGTCACATCTTCAACTTGAGTTACATGGAATTCAATTATAAATATTGGAAAAGTGCTAAACCGATATCTTCCTAACTAACTGGGATCTCCAGATACTGAGCCATTCTTGTCATGAAGTGCCGTCAAACCTTTCGTTGTGTTTGAGGTTTGTCTCTTAAAGTGGAATCACCAAAAAGATCTATAGAATAATTATCAAGGAATATGGGGTGAAAAAGTCATTTCTAGAAAAAGTTAATAAGATAAGCTCAGGGCGTTTGAAATTATATTGTCCAAGCCCATTCCCACAATTGTCCTAGTTGCAGGAAAAAAGTGGAGTTAGTTTAAAAATTGCTGCAATATCCATGTTTTAAATGTATTGAATTGTGACAAAAAAGAAGTAATTGCAAGGTGGAGAAAATAAATTCTCAACATTTTTGATCGAACACTCCGGTTCATCTTTATCAGAGACAGGGTCATCTTGGGTTTATTACTTTCTACCCGTACCAGTAGTTCTATTTTTTTTCTGAACCTTTCTTCAAATTTGCGTTTACTTCTTTTATGGCCAACATCTGCCGGAATGACAGCCTATCACTGTAGAGTATGTTAAAAGGATCTTCTTTCCTTTCATCTCCCCCTCCCGACCCACTATTATTGTTCTTATCCATTTTATTTCATTTAACATGATCTATATGTAAAGTACTGTTTTATTCTCTAGTATAAATAACTGTGTTTTCTCGTCAATAACATGAATTAATGATAATATATACTTATTCCTTATATTACCTTGTACCATTCCTCACACGCCTTCTCTTCATTTCTCTCAGTCGTCCTGGATTCCTCTAATTAAATACACTGTTTCTAGCAACCTCGTCCTTAGACACAACGCCAACTGCCTCCAAAACCCCTTGCAAATATTGGCAACGTAAGCATTTTTCATGATCCTCAACTGCTTGGTAACGGAGGTCTCTAAAACATCAATATATATTTGTTTGGCAGACTACTTTTGGATGCAGATCTGGCCTCTGAGGGGGGAGCAAAGTTTGTTGTACCACAAGTTCTGCTGGCTTATGGAAACAAAAGAATAGGTCCTAAGGGTTTATCACACTAAATATCTGGCCCAAACAATGACCCTCAGCGTTGTGGCCTCTAATGGAAAGAAGATGCATCCGTTCTTTTTCAAGGTTGGACAAAAACCGGCCAGGAGGCATACTATAAGGTGCTGAGGTACACCATCTTGCTATGGCAGAATACCAAACTGCGTTTGGAATCGATTCTAGTCAAAGAGTATGGCCCCCTTCCTCACCAGATTTGAATCCACTGGACTTTTCTATATTGGGTACTTTGGAGAAGGAAACCAACAGGACCTCACACCCAAATAAGGACTCACAGAAGTTTTCCATAGTGGCTACATGGCACAACTTGTCAGAAGAGTTTATATCAAGTCCTGCATGGTCTTCAGGCGACGTTTAAAGGCTGTGATTGATAATGAATTTGGCCATATTGAGTAAAAAAAGCTTTACCAAAACCTTGTCTACATTGTATTATGTCTTTTATTGGAAATATGAAATTATTGAGGTATTTATAAATCCATCTCTCGAGTCCACATTTTTCTGCCCTACCCTGTACATAATTTTTATGATCAGCATGTACATCAATCAAAGTCTTAGAATCTAAACTATTAAAAAAATAATCGGAACCTTAAGATTGAATCAAAAACCTTATTCGAAACTATTTTTAAAGGTCACATTACTTTTCTAAATCCAATAAAATGGAAGGTCTCATTATGCAGAGAATAGGGTTGGAGTCGATTTGTCGACTATGTGATGAGACAAGAGGAGATAATTATTGTATACATAAAACTTTTTCTTGTATTTTTCTAATTAATAAAAGGTTGGACAGTCTCGAATTTCAAGATAGAAAGAGACGTACACGAAAATTATAGAATTTATCCTAAAATTCTAAATATTATTTTATGAAAAAAAAGTAAAAAAAAACTCGCCCTATATGCAGTACAAAAATAATTCTTTATCGCAACTTTCCTAAGAAAAGAGCATTTTAGGGTAAAACTTGAGTTAAACTTTGGAAATATTGTTAACTCTTCTAAAATAGTTATGCTTTATAAAATGCTTTATTTTGATATATATTTCCTATTTTAATGTAAGAATTATATTTCATAAAATAAAATTATGAAATTTACACTTTCAAAGGCCTGGCTAAGCATTTAAAATTAAGTCAATATGTCAACATACTATATATTTTTTCATTTTTTATCGAATAAACTTTTTTGGAAAAAGTCAGTCAAACTTTATCAGAAAACATTAAATTAATACCAGTCTAATATAGTATATATTATAAAGTATTTTTCATCACCCCCTTTTCCCATAAAATAAATAATACCGTTAAAAAACATATTAATTTTTTTTTTTTGGTATTCTCGTAAAACGATGTACACACAAAAACCAGCTTATTTATTGTATATGTCGCTACATACAATGTTCAACTTTTTTTAGAAAAATGTTTTTATAATTTTAAGTCATTTCTTCAAAAAAAGAAAAAAAAAATCTTAAAAATAGTTTTGAGTATGAAATTTACTTACTGCACATACATCATCACTTAAGTTGACTTCTAAATGTCATATTTTTATAATAAAGAAAAAAACATGTTGTAAAGTATTGATAAAAAACTTATTAAAGTTGAATAAAAATATTACTTTTCTTGGAAAAAATATTCTAATAAGTTTACAGAATAAACAGTACAAGGCTCTCAAATTTCAAAATTAATTTTGCATGATATATATATGTGAAGTCATCATCATTATGATATTATTCAACTGGGATCTCATGCTCTTAAATATGATCAGATAAATAAAAAAAAATATATCGGTACGAGCAGAATTATTGTTTGACTTTATTACACTTCTGGCTTATTTTGAAGCCGTTATGACGGGGTTGGGTTACTCCCATAAGAAATATTGTGATTATAAATCAGCCATAAATACTGTCATTTTTACTAATAGAAGTAAAAATGCGTGAGAAATACCATTTGTGGTGTGAAGGCGTGACATTGGGGTAGAATACTTGAGTATTAAGCTAATTGCGTGAGACTTGAAAACCCTATATTCATAATAAAGGTTTTTACAAATGAACTACGGATATAAGAGATGAAATAATCTTTGCTATACGACATCATGATGGATTATTATCCAGTGACGCAATCATCAATCTACCACAACTAGTTTGAAGTTGTTAATATCTAATCACCAGCACCGGAATGTATTTAAAAGTGGAGGAGGGGATTATAGAATGGGGGCTTCATCAAGGACATCCACTGGTTTTTATTTGAGTGGGGGACGTATGTGGCTTTTTGACAGTTTTGAAAGAATGTTTTTCAAAATAAACTATTTTTTTAGAAGAGACAAAAAAGTTCCTTAATTTGAAATTCGGTAAAAGATTAAACTTGAATGAATAACCTTATCTGTTGATAAAAAAAACAAATTTAAAATAAAAAAAAATAAAATTTTGAAATTTTATGACTATAACTATAAAAATTCGCCAAAGGGGGGGCTGCAAAGTTCCGGCGCTACTGCATTCAGTGCTTATAAATATGATAAATACTTAAGTTAATAATAATAGCGAAAAGTCTGTATCGTGAAATTAAGGGGTTAATGAACGATTAAAATTAGTACTTTAATCTAATATTTGTAATAATGATGGTAGAGGCCGTTTAAAAAAATGCCACGTATTCCAATTATTGGCTCTTGCAACATGTAGCCGTTTAAAAACATGACACGTGTTTCAGGAGCCAATAACGTGAACGTGGAAGAATTGAAGGACCGATAAAATCCTATAATGAAACCCTATACGAGGGTGAAAATTTGGAAACCCCCTATAACCTGCTATAGAAAAAGTGGTAACAAGCTTCTTTCTCGTCTCCTGAGGCGTTTTGCCTTTCATTAAGTAATGTTCAATCAACACACGAAATTCTTTTTTTTTCCATTTTTTGA
This sequence comes from Lepeophtheirus salmonis, assembly GCF_016086655.4. NCBI lineage: Eukaryota > Metazoa > Arthropoda > Copepoda > Siphonostomatoida > Caligidae > Lepeophtheirus > Lepeophtheirus salmonis. Next base: position 17,659,540 of record NC_052136.2, on the reverse strand, counting down.
AAATCACTCCAATTTCTAGATTCAAAGGAATGCCAAACAGATAGAAATATACCGATCTTGCTGAAAGTTGGTGTGTGTCCATTCAAGAGATGCTACTAACTAAACATAACCTCGATACGCCCCAGTAGTACCATCTCTCGCAATTTGTACGGACTTTTCAAATAACCCTCGTATGTTTTAACACTACTCATCGACACCTCCTTTAAGGTGAATATAAATTATGGTAAGAATTTTAAACAATTAGGAGGAAATTTGTCAAGTCGTTTGCAAATATTTTTTTTTTCCGGAAGTACATTATGTACAATGCATAGTATTAATCATTTGCAAACACCAAATGTGCATGCACCAATGAACTCTTGATTATTCTTGACATTTGCCTTATGGAATAGACATTATCATGCAATCAAAAATCCTCACCATAAATGCTATTTTATTTTAGAGTAACTTATAAGAAACTTTGTTTTTAAGGACTTATATTAATAAAGTAGACTGTTGCGACAAAGATTACAAATTGTTAAAGAAAATAACTTATCTGCAGGTGAATGATAAAATACTGTAGACTAAGTACTTTTTTTTCTTTATAAAGAACAAGAGTGTAAAAATGTATAAGGAAAAGTTTGCTCATTAATATACACTTTGAGTACAAAGAAAATCCTACGTTTCACAACACTATGTGTTAAAATATAATAAAACTTGAACTCCAATCACATAAAATAATTCTTATGGGTGATTTTAACCTTCCTCTGGATAGTCCTTTTGAGCCAAGGGGATGTTTATATTGATCCACGAAATTACAGTAACGTTTTTGTAGTTTAAAGTCTCTTCAACTTATTTTTAATTTATTTTACTTGTGTACTTGGAATTTATTTATGATCTGTTAATTTTAATCATCATTAAAAAGTTGAATAAGCTGTCACTACAGTCTCTATCTAATTACCCAGAAAAATTCTAGGATGAAATAGTAGATAATGAAAGCTGAGGAATTCATATTTTATTTAAAAAAAAACAACAGTAAAAAATAATAAATTATATCAAGTCACAGCATCCATTCATTGAAGATCCCAAAAATAATCCATGTTTCTTATATTTAGAGGTGAAGCGATAATTAAATATTCATTTGGTGGTTTGTTATAGGTAAAGAAGGGATCTCCGTAAAGAAAAAACTAAGTTTAGATACTATAAAAGGAAACCTATATACAGTATGTCCATAAATAGATGGTGGTTTTTATTTATAAAAAAAAATCATGAAATAACCTAAACAAGTGATGTCTTTTTTGTCGAAAAACTTAATTTACTTCCCAATATGACGACCTTTATGCTTAATACATTTTTTTATGCGTTTTGGCATGTCTTCATACAGATTATTCAAAGTATCTGGACAAATTTTTTCCCAAGTTTTTCTCAGTTTTTTTAAAATTCATCCTCTGAAGTTGCTGGCGCATTTGCATTGAGTTCCCTCTGTACCAAGGATAACAAACTTTCTATGGGAGACAAAGCTGACATCAGAGACTTGCTGAGAATCTCCGTTACGTAGTACTCGGCCATCACATTTTGGTTTCGTGGAATCAGGTGAAGATCTGACACTGCATGGTTGATGATAACGGCCCAAACATGAATTTTCATCGTAAATTTCACAGATGGAATGGGTTCCACATCTCCCTTATCTCTTACCCAAACCCAATCTGTAGATTTGGGGCATGAAATAGCTCAAATGGACTTTCATCACTGAAGAGTATACATTTCCAGTCATCTGCAGTCCAGTGTTTCCACTGACGACAGAATTGAAGCCGGGCCTTCCTTTGGTTTTCTGAAAGTTAGGGGTGCAGACTAGGTTTGTATGGCAAAGCATTCAAAGAGTGTCTCAGGTAGTTGTGAACAGATGACTCGGATATTGGATAGCCCCTTGAATTCAATCTTGCTGCAAGTTTCTTTGTAGATTGCCTCTTTTTGGTCAAAGATTTTGAAATCCCCAGTTTGGGAACTTTGTTAATTTTTTCTTCCTTCCTCGACCCTTCTGATTTGCAAGGGGTTATCCACCCTTCCTTTTCTTAAACCAATTCTCAATGGTACTGAGAGGAATATGTAATCTTTGAGCAACGTCTCTCTGGCTTGACCCATCCTCAATCATCCCAACACTCTTGGTCCTGGTCTCCAAAGTGTGCTCTCTCACCATTTCGGATATTGAATTCAACTAACATCCTGCGGTGTTTTTTGAGCCCTTTTATACTCATGTATGATGCAATCATCGAAAATTATTGCTTCAGAAAAATTCAATATTGCCCAATGATTGTATCAGCCTAATTTCATTTTATTCCGACCAAAATATTTTTTGAACTATAAAACTGATATTTTTAATACCACCATCAATGTTTGTACATACTGTATATATGTATTTTTTTTGCAATATTTAATGGGTCGGGGTAATGTTAACTTTACCCTCTGAAGTAAGAATTCTCGCTTATCCTTCCTGTATATTGTTTTCAAATGCATAATTAAATAAATACATATAAATTTAATTATACATTTTCCTACTTTAAATCCTATCTCTGGTTATAGTGGCTATATTTTGTTGCTCATCATTTTTACACATCTTTTAAAGGAACCAATTACTTTTCTAGTATTTCAGTTAAGAGTTCTCAATGGCAAAAAATTAACCATAAATGAATATTAAAAAAGATGTATTATACCAGTCTGAATACTATCTGATGGTGATGCCAAACTGTTTTTTTTCAGTTCTTTTATAGAAAAATAAAATTACTTTGCCATTATATGTGATGTTTAACTTTATCTTCGTTACGATTTTGGATCTTATTTTTAAATAAAAAAAAGTCGGTTCAAGCATCCATTTAAGTCCGTATACTTTTTTCTGCAATCAAGAACATACGAAAAGTTCATTCGTAACACTATGGATAAATAGAACTAAAATGGTTTTTTTTAAAAATCCTTTTAATATTGTTGTACATCAATATTGACAATTTTTGTATCATAATCCTTTTATCTAGACGTTTTCTTTGTATATTTTAACTAAGCATAAACAAGCCAAAATAACTACTACACGTCTATTTCTCAGTCTTCTGATCACTTGGCTTATGTTGTGTCAATCATCTTTCGAAACACAATACTGTCAAATAATTTTCTTGTTACTTATATATATTTATAGATACGAAAATGATGCATGAGCGTTACTCACTTATATTAGTATGTTTAAAAACAATCAAAAGTGTAGCAAAATAATACAACTCCATGAATGATAATATTATTTAAATATGAATATATTTATTATATATAAATTCAAATTCAAAATTATATTCGGAGCAGAACAAAATTAAATTAAAAGGAATAAGCCTTTTAATTTGTTTATATTGTGTCCTCAAACTACATACTGTTACACCATCTTGCTGATAATATATTTTTTTAAGTTTGATCATATCCCATGCATAGAAGAATACTAAATTCAAAATATAGCAAATAATTGACATAGTATTCATATACATCGTATCTCTTGACAAGTCCTCCAAGAAAAGAAAGGAAAAAGCGCCGAAATTAACAAGAAGACATAATTGACTTCCTTTTTTCCACGAGTTGACCTATTCAAAATTGAACAATACTCAGTATGTATATGCTCATTACTCACTCATTGTTTAACAAGATTTAATTCAAGTTTTATGTATGAACGTTTAGGACACTGATCAAACAACGTATTAGACAAATATAGTTATTAGTTGTCCAATTCCTTCCAACTATGAAAGTATTAATCCATAACTGTTGATAATTGTTCATAGCTTGACATGAACTAATTAAAACTCCATAAATCAATGTTCAAACCACTGTTTAGAAGAAAATAACTGAAAAAGTTATTTAAATGGAAAACTATCGATAAATGTATTCATTCGTAACTTTTATTAACTATCTCTAATTGTAAACCTATAACCGATAGCTTCGAGAATAATATTTTGATACATAAATTTATTTCACTTGTTTTAACACAAAAAATATATGAACATATTGATATCCTTTTAATGGTACAACAAATAAATAGTTTTTAAATTTAGATAAAGACACATAAATATGCGTTTGTAAAATGATAAGAGTAATGTGAATACTCAATACTCATCGTACATGAAACAACTTCATCATTTTATTACGAAATTCCTTTCCAACACAGCAGTAAATTATAAAGTTAAGGGATGAATTTAGTACAAGGAATACGTAATGAGTATTGTGAAGAATATACGAAACAACTGGAACATGATGCCTGAAATATTAATAATATCATAAATTTAAAAAAAATACACTGAAAAAGGTACGAAATTGGTAATGGAATTAGAATTAGCAGTTATGAAATGACATACCTTCCGAGTGTATGACAATATTTGAAATGCTCCATGGTATGAACATCTGGATTTGCAACCTCATATACTTTTAGTGAGAGTCGATACGAGTGACAAACTATGAAAATAATCACAATCGCCACCAAAATCATGGTGGATTTTTCTCGTCTCTTTCGAAAATGATCCGCCTCTCGACAAGATGTTGAAATGTTCTTTTGCTAGGATTAATATGTATAAAAATAAATAATGAAGACAAAATATAGAGATAAATAATGGTGCCTTACTCGATTGATCCTAGACTGAAATCGACTGGAATATGATCTTGAGGATGAGTTTCGAAATAGGGGTTCTTGAGGAGAAGGATCTAAATTATTCAAGTTATGTCTTATATTAGTGTGATTCTTTCCCTCACTCCTCTTAAATTGATGCCCATTTCGCTCCATCGAGGATCGATTATTGTTACTTTTACTCCGTTTACTACTCGAAAAACTGGGATGTTTCTCATTCCCTAGCTGCCCCATGTCAATATTGATGTCTTTATTAACGGAGTCGTTATTATTATTATTGAGAGTCGTTGTTAAAGTTACGTTTTCAGTGCAGCGAACAGGTCTTGAAGAACCACCAACGTAGCGGCACTCAAATTTAGCAGAAGCTCGAATCTGAGTTTATAAAAAACCATAAAGAAGAATAGTTTAGATACAATTTAATTACATACTTTAAGATAGATCCTTAGGTTGAAGTAGACAAGGGCCATGAGTGGAATAAATCCTGTGGAGATTAAATCATCCCAGTAACTACTGAATCGAATATAGTTTGGATCTTCCATAAGCTTAGTAGTCCAATAGTCAGTGTTGTTATCCACAATTTCAAAATGAAAGAATCGGGGGATTTTGAGCGTGATTGAAATAAAGAATACAGTAAGTACAAACTTATATGCGGCCTGGAATGAAAATTTTATTAATGAAGGATATCTTTTCCTTTCTTGATTGTGAACCATACTTGTCTTTGCGTCATGGGATGACAAACCGCTCGATATCTCTCTGCAGAAACTGCCACCACAAGGAAAATCGTTGCTGTTTGAATAATTCCCTTAATAGGATAAAATAAATGGGGATAGCTAAGTCGGTACCAAATGGGTTCGTTGGGTAGAAAACAACCAATAATAGCCTTCTCAATTATCAAATCCAAGATCATGCAGTTATCAGCCACAGCCAAGGCTATCAAAAGTTTATTAAAGTTCATATTGGAGTCCCTTTCACGAAGTATGATGCAGGTAAGAATGTTTCCGCAGAGTCCAAATATCCCAATGGCAACAATCCCAATTCCTTCAAGCCAAAATTTGACACGATTACGAAACACTCCATACTCATCCATGAGTTCGTGGCATGTGTAGTTTAACTGCTTGCTGTCACTTTGTAGAAATTGTTTAAGAGAGTCCAGAATTTTTGGAAGATTTTTGAGAAAGGTAAGCAAGCATTCTTCTTGAAGAGATTCCCTTTTTTCAGAGCATATCCTTTAGACAAGAGAGGATTAAAAGCTACATATCCATGTAATTTTAATGTAAGACATCTTCTTTCACGTTAGAAAGCATTCGAATATTTTTTCAGTTATTATTATCATAATAATGCATTATTCATTTGCAAATATGCATGTAAAAAAAATTTACAATCAGAAGTTGTATTTATTTAGCATTCATACATTTAGTAAAGTGTATTATAATTGGATAAATGTAATTAAATTCCATTCTTCCTTTATAAAGAGAAGTCTAGATAATTATTGCAAAATCATACAAGATAAAGCTACTTTGTAGATTATAATTTTGTGGTATTAAATGAAAAAGGATTTTAGATGTAACTGACAATTATTTAAAACTTTTGTTTTTTTAAATTAATTTCTATGAAGGATACCAAGAGTAGTTACAAATTAAGGCAATAAATTATAACAGTATAATATTAGGTTAATGTATGTGAAAAAGATTCAATTTTTAGTCAATTTTTTTTTTCAAAATGTTAGGTAAAACAAATTACCTTGAGGATAAATATTATTGTAATAATTCAGTCTGTTTTTCATTATTTTGCTCTAGCTTATATCATACGAATTAATGAACATTGTACTATCACTTGATCTGATTTATCCAAACATGAAACCTTTAATAATGGGTAGGATTCAAATGCAATTTGTAGGAAAACCACTGACTTGTACACACTTTAAATAGATTCAAACACTAGTAGACATTTGTTTGTCTCTCTGAGTAAATCATATCAGGTTTTCATCAAATAAACAATAATAGAAAGTGTTACAACTGTCTCAGATCTCTCTTACATATACTTATATTCCATAAACTAGTTACAATATAAACTTCATACTTTAATGACTAAGATACTTAATATTTTCAATACAATCATAAACATTGGTTACCTACATAAATTGAGGGACCCTTAATTATCTACTTAATTACTTTTATTGATAAATAAATGGGAATTACTTTATCAAAGGATTATAAAATGTTTCAATTCAATTGGAATTTTAATTGATTTTTTAAATCACATATTTGCCTGTTCTTGTAAAGAATAACTATTGCATTGCTTTGAAGTTGCCCTCAAAAATCAACAGAAACATATTTTTATTTTATGCAAACAGTGTAACTTTTTTCGAAAACAAAAATATAAAAATGTTTTTACCTTGTCTTATCCCTCATAAATTTCTCGACAACTTCCTCACATGAGAAAGACTCTCCAACTTTTTCATCAAATAGCGAAGAAAAGTCTGTAATACTACAAAGAGACTTTGCTCTATCTGTGAGTGTTGTAGTTCCAGTATCCCATCCTGAAGGAGGAAAGGATTCCAGAGTCTCTGCTCTTCTCTGAATTCGATTATACATAATAAGTGTAATAATATTTCCTGGTAGACAGAGAGCCGCCCAGACAAGGAAAGCTTGAATGGAAAACACACGAGAGTCCTTCATACGGAAAACACGTCGTAGACAACTTGTTGAAGATTGGAAACAAAATCGTTTACTACAGGATATGTTAGGAGATGCAGTTGGAGATGGAGGCTTTTTAACTCGAGTTCTTGGAGTTCCTACTGAGCCACTCCGCTTGATAAAACTTTTGAATCCGTTTGGATGGATCACGAACGTTGTTTCACATGTCAGGGATGCCATAGGAGCTTATTCTGTAATTAGATAAATAAATATATTGTATTTAAAATCACTCTCTGTGTTTCTTCTTCAAAATGCGGTGGATTTATTTACAACTATTTTATAATAACATACAAATTTAGACAAGAAGATGAAAACTAAAAACTTGAGCTTTCAGACTCAAATATCCAATCCTCTGTATTTACATTAAATTAAAACCCTCGGAAAAAGAGACGGATTGATTAAAAATCTGTTAAAAATGATTATTCAATAGTCATAACTTTTCCACTCATAACTTTTAATTACCAGCTTTACTTCACTAACATACACATTTACACTCTATTTTTTTGTTTGGTATGATTTTCCCTCCTTTTTACCGTACCTTTGCTTTAAACGTTGACTGGTTTGCAGTGTAATTTGTTTTTGTAAAACTGTGAAAATTCACAACAGTTATAATAATTTATTTTGTAACTTTTACAAACTCATAGAACAAATGGCATTCAATAATTAAGATGAAATATTTCTAAATAGAGAATAGATCTGTGATTTTTATTATAATATAGTCGAAATTAGTTAGATGTTCATATACAAATATCTAAATTTAATCATCTTTGAATTTTTCAATGACCATTACTTATTAATCAATAATTTTTTGCTTATTATAAAGTTCAAATGTCAACAATTCCACCGCTCATTTATACATAATACATGAGCTAAAAAGTCCTGTACTTCGCACATAGATGGTGCTATTTTTAAATTCCCTTCTAATTGTGAGTTATTGTGGTAGGAGTGATGCTACTTTTGATATTTGCAGAACAATGGATCAAAAAAAATAAAAAAATCTTACTATAAAGTGAATAAATAAATACAATTTAAAGGTAATCCAATTTTGAACGAAAAAAAAACAACAAACGTGTTTTCTTAATTCAGCACGGAACTTTTCAGTCCATGTGTTACATAATTAATGAATAAGTCATTTTAATTAATCAAAATGCAAGGATATTATCCATACATGACAAGAACATTTTTGTGCCTGTGTTATAATGCTTAGATTATAGAAATATAGCAGTCCCAAAATATAGATATCCTGTTGGATCCTGTACTAAATCTATACTATGCAAATACTTGTGAAAAGTATTCATAAAAGACAATGTTTTAAAAGTTAAAACGTTTTTTGTAGGACCAATAATAGGATCTGAACGGATACAATCCTACTAATTTATACTATTTGTGTTTAAAGTTGATTTTATGATGAATTACATTTTACTACATGAAACAAAAACCTTTATTGTAACTTATACATATATAAGCAAATGTTTTCAGTTTTTCAAACACCTTTTTCCAGATTTCTTTATGTAATTCTTAATTTAATCTAATTTTGCACTTTATTATTATTATTTTTTTTCATTATAAGCGATAACAATATTAATACGATTGTGAATTAAAGACTGAACATTACATTTTTAATTTAGAAATAGATTATAATCACACTTCTAAAGTTATTAAAGATTTAGTTTTTAGATAAAAGTTATATAGTTAAAATGAAGGATTATTTTTTTTGGACGTTTGATGGTTATTTTGTTGTTTTGTGCCGATTAATTATTTTCAGGTCTAGTGTGTGTTTTCTTAAAAATCCTTTTAATATAGAATTTTCTATTTTTCTTTTTATGAAAAAAAGAAGATTTAATTAATAAAAATTTTTTTTTTTTCTTTTTTCTTTTCTTTTTGCTTTTTATACTTATGTAATATTTATAATTTTGCAAGATCATTTTAACTCTGTACGGTTGATTATGCTTAATATTCTATTAATAGCAAAACAAATATCAGTTACTTATAGGTAATATATGTATAGCCTTGAAACGTCTTATAAAATTATAAGAGCCCTTCATTTCTTACAAATCTTAACATCAGAAAATATTTTTGCTATTAAAATAACTTACATGTTTCTTTGTAGTTAAAATTTAAGTTAACTCATGTTGATAGAAAAAATATTTGATGAAGAAAAAGTGATGCAAATAATAATTTTTGACTCTGCCAAACCAAAACTCTTCATTTGTAATGATGCTCACTTAGAATAATTACATTAAGAATAATGATGCATTATGGAAAATCCTTATATGGGTAGTACAACATGAATTTTCGTATCAAATATTCATCCGATTATTCAAATGATTGTTTTCAGAATACAAATACATGGTGGGGATTATAACTACGGAAAAGTTAAGGGTAATGTATATATCAATTTATTTCCAAAAATTAATTTTGGCATTCGCAAATCTTTTGTTCTTACATGATGGATTCCATAGGGAAGTCAATCCCTCAAACCACCCACCCCCAACTTCAACCATAGACTTTCACCTGGACTTGAACCTAAAACAGTCCATGCTGAGGAACTCCTTGTCCATGTTGGCCACTGTCTCGTGCATGGAAGCCCGCAAGGAGTCAGTAGTGCTATGTGTAAGTTTGTTCTCTCTAAGACGCCCCCACAAATAGTATTTAAAGCAGTTCAGATCTGGATAGCTAGGATGCCACACTTCCTTTGACCAAAACATAAAAGTATTAAAGATGTTATGTTTTTCCGGAATAAATCCAGTTACAATTACTCGGCTTGGACAAACCGAACCAATTTAACATTCTAGCTTGACATTGGATTTGTAAATATCTATTGAAGCTCTCTAAAATAATTATTTATAGAGTTATTGTGTCCTTGGGCGTGAGCCCTGCAAGGAGGCACACAATAATAACCACACAGCCTTCGTATTCGGAGAAATTCTCAAGTGTAATTGCATCTTTTCTGATGCAATTTTGCATATTGCAGATATTGAAGTGTACATTTTTTCTATATTTCAAATCCCGGCCCTGTTCTTTTGTTTCCAGCTCCGATTTGAAAATAAATATGGATATTTCAGTACTTTTTGATACATTTTTGACTAAATTTACTTACACAAATTTACAGGGATTAATTATGCAATCAAATTACAGCTGACACCAAAATAAAGAAGTTATTATTTAAGTCCATGTAAAAATGTCGGAACAACAACAAAAAGGCATGTCCTGCCACTCCCAAGAAGGCTGCAGAGACTACCTACAACATCAAGAAAATCATCACAATTCCATAAAACCAATAAGAATCAACAATTCTGCCGTAACAATATGGATTAATTCTGCCCTGCCTTGATTAGGTTCTCCCTCAGTCCTGACCTCAAACTCCTGGACTTTGCATTTTGGGGTGTCTTTGTGAATAATGTCTCTTGCACCTCTCATCCATATTTGGATACGCTCTGAGCTGCCATCATGATAAAGTGCTAGTCAAATAATTTGTGTTTATTTTAGTTAACTAATATTGTATTTGTATACATGAAAAATGAATCAATAATTACTAATTATTTCGCTTATATTACATTTTAATGCAGTTAATTATTTAATCAATAATGAACGAAGTATTACTCATTTTCGACATTGTTGCCCATTCAATAGGTTGAAAAAACTGTTTATATTTATCATTGATTTAAATGAATTAAATGCAAAAACAAATATATTCAATAAGATCAATTTCAACTAAATTTTATTTAAAAACAAATAGATTATCATCAAATTTACCAAACAATAACATAAAATAAAGCAAAGAAATCAAAAATTCTTTAGACATGTATGAATTTGTATAAAATGCATGTCTAATAACTACGAAATAAAATCCGAAGAAAGAGTATAGTGTAGAAAAAAATTAAGAAGCTTATTTGGAGGTGGTACTTGTAAAATCATCAATATTTAAAAATTTACATCATTTTTTTGTAAATTTGTAACAAAACACGGAAAAGATGAATGTTTTTATCCTGTTTTGACCTGTTGAAAATCTCTTACAAGTGAATAAAAATTAACTTTGTTTCAGGTCAAAAATAACAATTATAATCTAATTTTGTTTTAAATGAGTAAAACACACCTTCAGTTTAAAAAAGAGAAAATAAATTTGACTACTAGTAGAAAACAATCCAAAATATATCAGACATAAATAATTTCCGTCTTTTTAAAAGTCATGAAATTTTCATATTAATAAAAAAAGTACTCTAGAAACTGCTCTGACATCAATCCAATTTCTCCCGTCCACACTCACGGAGGTAAAAACCGATACATATTCTTGATTTAATTTTTCAAAACTTTTGAAACTGGTATCAGATTCGTGAAAGATTGATTTTACGCTCCTTAATACATATATATATATATATACTTACAAAGGATTACAATCTTTTTAAAACTCTTTTTTTTTTTAGTACCTCCACTTATTTATAAAATGAAGGTAGATGCAATTGTACTATATATATTTTTTAACTGAATTTAAAAAGGATAATAGAAGTTTACTGCAAAACAACTTTCTATAAACATTTTTTGCACAAATACTGTTGTATGTTATACATAGGATCAATTATAATGCATTTGAATATTTATTGATGAGATATAAAAAACAAAACAAAAAAACAGTAAAAAATAGAAAATACAAGGAATATTCATTTATTAGGTTTTATTATGAGGACAAACCCTTATAAAAGTCTACAAATAATATCCTTAATATTTTGAAATCCTATAAAAATACATTTATAGATATTTAATAGATAACATTAAATATAGATATAGACACAAAAGTAGGAGATCCACTGCTGAGAATAAAGAGAGAAAGAGAGAGAGATAAAGGAAGTCCAAAAAGTTGTAAAAAACAAATTATGTTCTCTTTAAATGTTCACACAACCTCTAAAATGCTTTCTTTCGTAATTATCTACTATAATAGTTATAATACAATTTAGTCATATTAAAATATTTGTCTATAATTCTGAATTAAGTAACTTATGTCAGATCAGATCAGATTCCTGGGATTTGGGGGGGGGGGGAAGTTATTATTACTGTTTTTTTGATAATAAGTTGATTTTTTTTCATAAAACAAGTTCAATTATAATTATAAAAAATGTATGGCCTTTTTCTGAAAGCCACGAGGCTATGAGAGAAAAAATAAGACCATATTTGGAATTGAGGGATCAAACTATACCAAGTTAAGCATAAGCTGTTCTTGGGTATAAAAAAGTGTGATTTTGTTAGAATGTTTCATCCGTGTCTCAAAGCAATTTAGTTGTTGATTCGAAAATGCACCAAAAAAAAATTTAAAAAAAAATCTTTAAAAACGAATCATTGTACCAACTGAAAAAGGGAAAACGTCTATTAAATACGAATTAAAAAAGGGGATTAGGAAGAGAATTAGAAAATTATGTATATTATTAGTATGGATCTTCATTTTGGTTAAAGGAGGAACATATTTCTAATTATTATGTTGTCTATCGACAAGCTCTACTCAATTTTGGAGTTATTTATCATACGGGTGCGTTCTAGTTGTATATATTAATATAAAATAGAATAAATTGTTCTTTAAAGCCTTTCCATACATGTTTTTTGTATTTATTTGAATAATTAGTATACAAATTACAGTTTTTGAAAAGTGACGTTTAAATAGCAGAAATGATACAAAGTTAAATAACGAAATTTGTAAACTTCTGTTATAAGCAATCCACATAATATGTATTTAAAAAAAGGATGTTAATGAATACACATATATATTAGTAAGTTATGAGTTTATATATATTACCTTTTATATCAACCTATAGGTGAACACATTAACCTTTAAATTACATTCATCAGGATTAAATAAATCCACTTGAATTATAAATTCTATTTGAAATCAACGTAAAATGTTGATTATAAATAAGCAGTTTATTTTCATATAACATACTGATTTATTTTTGGGTCCAGCCCATAAAAAGAGGTAAACATACAGGAAATACCTAATTATACGTAAATTTCATTACAAATATGTAAAAAATGGTGTCACATACTACTAAAATTAGATTCCTGAAATAGTTTGCCTTTTGCATTGCATAATCCAACAATTTGGGCGTATGTAAATAAGTACATTGAATTAATAGTGGTTATTAAATACCCGTTTATGTTAGACTTGATTTCTTTCTTGATATTAGAATTTGCGAGAAATGAAATAAAGATTAATGGCTATTAATGGAGACAATATTCTAGGATTTTTTATATATCAATCACCAATTCTTTTATCTTTTTTTTTTACAAAAAAAGATCAATACCATTCATATAAAAGTCTATAATAATATATCAATACACTCTTACTTCCATTGAGTTAAGATGCAAACATATAATATCTACATCTTAAGTAGAGTACCAACATTAAAAAACAAATTTTTACGAGGATGTAATAGACCTCGTTCCTTTGGGATGAAGGAAATCCTCGATAACACTCTCCGGTAGAAATACTGGCTTCAAACAAACTTTTGAGATGTTGTCTATCTTGGATCCAAAATCTAAGGAGTAATAGTTTCATCATTTTCAAGAGCGAGGCCTATTACCTCCTCTTCGTCGTAGTTCCTTCTTCCAAAATTTTAATTGCAAACTTGTAACTACTTGTTGATTGCTTGTAAGTATGCCGTTCTGTTTTGTTATATTTCTTCTAGGAGGATGAATAGAAACGAGAGATGGACGTGATTTGTTGTCTATCTATGTAAGTTTATACCAAAGACTATTTATTTTATTCAGATCATATGTATGCACATCATATAAAGACACCGAGTGTATCTTGTAGGATTGACTCACTACATACTTAAGTATTTTAGCTTAAAATGATCTCTCCTATCCAAGACCTGCATCTAAAAACAATTAAACATCGTAATGAGGACAAAATGATGATTATTTAAAACAATAATACAATAATCAACTCAAAACGTAATAATCAACTTATTGGTCTCTCTCGATGAAAGCAATCATACCTCCGAACAATTGTTTTTAAACTTGTCGTATATCCAGTTAAATCTTACGGTTTGTAATTGACAATTTCAATGGAATGATCCGAGGAATCACCTCAAATGTTCGGAAAAAACACGAAAGCTATTACCCTTAAGTTTTCTCTAAGAATTGGTTCTCCCCATTCCAATTTATTGGCAATAAGTATTGCCTAATTTTCCACACTTTTTTTGTCTTTGCTTTGTCGGCAAGCCGAACAAAATTGCTGCTTTTAATATACATTAACTTTTCCGCCTCTATATTAAAAGAAATAAATTATTGTAAAAAGTAAACCACTCGACAAAAGCATTTAAAATATTGTTAAAAAAATTTCCACAATATATACAGGGATCGTAGAAAACTGGGATTGTGAGGTAAATCTGCAATATAGTAAATATTTCTAGAGGGGTAATGACAGCTACGATACTTTTCTCCGAAACATTCATAAAATTGTTGAAGTTACTTCCCGTTTACTCTTTTTTTCATCCTTTTTAGATTAATGTATATAATGTTTAAGTAGGTCAAATAAATCAGATCCCATAAATCCGTATCTATTTCGTATTTTTGTTTGTTTTCCATTAATAGCAAGAGTTCTTTTATGTCATTACTTTGGTTAAATAATTGTTTTATACATATACGTATGGTATATAAAAAAACAGGGAATGAATATACATAAATATATTTTTCTATTCTGCGATAAACATTTTTATCTGTTTTGTTTATTTTTTATGTTCCTTATTTTATATATCTAGATACGTGTAAAATTATTTAACAGAGAATGTTTATTTCATTCTTGAGGAGAGATCATATATGTAGAAAGTGTATCTACGAGTGGTTGTGTTCATGAATGACAGTTTGGACGCCGATGTGTTATACATATGTATAAGTCTTTGTTGAAATCGGAGTAGAATTGAGGCTCTAAAACGGAGTAATTCCTACCTATGTCCTTGTTGCATACGGATACATTTTTGGAACATTCAATATACTTAGTTTATATAGACATGAAACTGTATAAAAATGTAAGAATACTTAATTTTTTTTTCTAAGACATTCCTTATTTTACATTTATGTTAATTTAGAAGCTCAGGTTTATATCCTTCAGAAAAGAGTTAAAAGTTAACAAACTTAATTTGACTTGTATGTTTTGAGTTTCTTTTTGATGATAAAAGTACAAACGCATTCACAAGGATGCTCAATTTTTTAAAAGCTCAATGTATTTCATTTACTCTATATAAAAAATAAAATATCCTAGATACAACTAAATTGACAGTGAAATTAAATTAATTAAAGTGCTTAATAAAAAATATCTTTTGTTTTAAAAATGGGAAACATCATCTTTATAAATGGTGCGGTATTCATATACTTAATTGAGTTTTATATAACTTTATAATAAGTTTGATAAGAATATAGCTCACAAAAATAAATAATTTTAAATATTAAAATATTTATTTGGGATTAGTTAAAGACTAGAGGTAGGATCTAGCATTTCTCGGAGCTGTTAGGTGACAATAAACAGACACACTTTGCTTTCATAATATAGAACATGACTCCTCAAGAAATTTTCATTGTTACTCTTTGTTTTTCATTACCACACTCACACGTAGCTACTTAATACTTAGATGTTCTCTTCTATTCTCCTTTATAGTCCTAAATAAATTATTATTTTTTCTTTAATTTGATGTGGTGAGCTGCATCTACAAATTCTTAATGTTAAATATGAGTCATTTTCAAACAGTAAATTGACAGACAAACTTTGCTTCTATTTTCATGTGATATTCTAATTTTTTGTTCGACAAAAAACCCCCGTCAATACTGATTATGTAATGACCAAAAACAATCAAATAAAAAAAAGCACACAGAAAAACCCCCAAATCCAAATGATAACACTGTGTAATAGTTGGAGTTAATAAAACTAAAATTGCCTGTTGTTGATAAAATCCAAACTTTCTCAAAACTAACTTTATTACTTTTGAGCAGTGTAAATATTCTTATTTTTATATCGTGCCATTGAGATCGACGTTTGAAGTCTAAATATTTTTCTTACTCATTGGTTTTCTTAAAACATCCCTGTTTTGGTAAATCCTAAGTATGATCTTGGAGGAGAGCTTCTCTCTCTAGGAATGTGTTGCAAGGATGGTCTTTATCACAAAGAATAACGTTTTGATTATTCGATACGGAGTTGAGAAGATAAATACAAAAATAAAATAGAAAGAAATGTCACGAAAAAAAAAAATCATGTAACCTAATAATCAAATATAATATTTTCTTAATACTTAATTAGTTTTTTTATTTACTTTACGAATATTCTAACTCATCGACGAAGTATTAATCATATTTCTTTACTTGTATGGAATGATGATGGATGTGTCGAAATTCTAGCTCTTCTATTTATTTTCCGTGTAAAAATAACCCATATCTCAAAATTGAGCTCAAGAATATTTTTTGATAAACTTAAAAATTCTATGAACATGAGTTTTTTATATGTGTATAAAAATTGTTCAATACGATATAATTTTTCGGTCACGTAATCAAAAAAAGAAAAAAATATATATAAAAAATAATTATTTCTTACTTGCCTGTTTTTAAGAATATTTCATCATGGTTTTATTTAATATTAAGATGCCCTTTCTCTCTATAGCAACATTTTTTTAAACTCATTATATTTTAAGAAATCCAATCCAATAAGAAAAACGTGAGAATGTAATTTGATTTGTTTAATTGATTTTTTTTTTTTTTTGTAGAAACCGATACATTGTGGGTTTTTTGCAATCTGTTCTCTATTTTAAGTTACAAGTTTTCTCAATATTTTAAAATATTAGCATTTCAGTTTGGCTTTATATAAATTTTCTAATGTTGAGGATGTATGAAAGGTAAAAGATGGTTTCCTGTTCATATTCTGTTGAAGCCCAAGTATTGGTGTAAGCAGTCGCATAGACAGCTTTACTAATCTTTGGAAGCAAAATTGATCATTTTTCTTTCAGATTTTGAAAATTCACTACGATTTGAATAATGTGCTTTACTGTTTAAATTTTTGTCTAAAAACAGTTGCTCTCCTTTTTAACCAAATTTGAACCTCATGCATTTCACTATGGTTGAGGGAACTACATGTCAGTAATTGTTGCAATTTCTTTCTTATTATTTATTAACATATAACAATAAGTATATATACTAACTAGAGTAGGGTCCTGAAGATGTTTTGAACATGAATTTTTCCGATCTATATCACAAGGTTGAGCAAAAAAACTGTCAATCAATGTTAATTTTCTCATTTATATAGGAAGGTTTAGTTATCATTTTTTGACATTCTGATACAACCATTCTTTATGGACAAGAAAATTATAATAAAATTTTTGTTATTTCGTCATCATGATGAGAAAAAAACCAAAAAGCCAGCGAAGCTCAAATCTCCTAAATGCTAAATTTGAGATGGCGAGGATTATGAATATTGTGAAGTGCTCCAGGAGCCTAGTCTTTAAGGTAGGCCAATGTGAAGACTGATGAAGATGACCTTTCCATGAAAGCAGGAAGTAGAGGCAAAATTTAAAGAGGAATCCGAAGTACATATCTAGTGTGAAGAAGAAGATCAAGGAGGACCATGTCAAATCGATGAATCGCTTCGTCATCTACTTTTCCGTGGCTGGTAGGACCTTTAGGAGGTCAGTGAAGGGCGACTTGGGATTGTCCTCATGAAGACACCAAGCCACATCTGACAGAGGTTATGAAGGCTAGGAGACTCGAGAGTCCAAGTTTTTCAACCCAGCCCTGTATAAATGTAATTATATCTTATTCCGATCTAAAATACAAAAACGTTGATTATTCAACATCTTGAAAGGTATATTGAATCATTCCTAGATATAATATTTTTTTAAATTTTTTTTATAATAAATCCAATTGTTATTAGAAGTTTCTAATAACTGGGAATCTACCAAAGTAAGCTTTACTCAGTTTCATTGCATACTAGATATTAATCATATGTTTTACTATTGAGCACATGCAATATGTAAAGAATCAAGTTCTGCAAATATCTAAAAAACTATTTCATTTCATTGAACAATTTTTTTACTAATGAAAGATTGTACAAAAATCAACAATTTTATTAATGTATCAAGTACCTCAATTATAACAATGTTGTAATTCCTGCGGTTTGTTTTTCCCCCGATCTCAACTGCATGAAAAATACTGGAAACAAGGCGAGATTAAACTTAACACAAGTTCAAATGCAAGTTATTCAAAAACAACTCTGGGGCCAAAGGCCAAATGACTTCAATTCGGAGTTTATTTGATTCCAAGTTCAAGTCAAGTCCATTAAAAGTTACCAAAGTCCTGTTTTCGCTACAACAGGTTTTTGTACATACGTACAGATTCATTTTTGTGATAAAATCAACCTTATTCGTGATTAAAGAATATTGATTTAGTTTGCAGCGTTGAAAGCCCCAAAGAGTCTTATAAATCTGTAAAAATAAACATTCAGGGTGTTCGAAGTATTGTTATATTTACTTTCATGGGTTAAATCTTTCAAAATGTTGAAATATGTTTTTGTCATTTAATTCATTCAACTTTGTTACAATGATACAGTTTTAAAAAGCCTTCATGTGAAATGTATATTATTATTTGAAAGGGCTTTTAAGTAAGGATTCTACTTGAATTGTCTGCTAATTAAGTTGACTTTTGTAAAAAAAAGTAGTATAAATAAATAATAGCTATATATATTTATAGTTAAAAACTTTTAAAATAGTTTTGCAAAAATAATGCCTTTGTTTTCAATATATAGTTGAGAAATTTTAAACTTTCTTTTCTTTTCTTTAGAATGGTTTATATTTTTTTAATATAATTTCTTTCTGAGTGATCGTATTGGCAACTTTTTACCATTGTTTTGTTATATTAATTTTGCAAATTATTGTTTTTCTTTACCTTTTTGTTTAGTTGAATATTTGATTGAATGAACGGATTAATTTTGTTTTAGAAGATCAATATTTTAAAATTTACGGTACAGTTATATTTTATGAATAATTCAAAATATACTGAAGGGTTTTTTTATGTGTTGGAAGTAAACGTTAAAGTATTTTAATCACTGTTATTGTATTTAAATCGTTATTTATCTAATGTCAGGACATTTTACAAAAATATTTATTTAAAAAAAAAATGTTTTTGTTTCTTTTGACATAAAATATTTTATTATTTAATAAGCGGTTTTTATTAAATCCATGTTGAAATTATGAAACTAGAACAAATTAGACCATCGTCGAAATTCACACGAAACTTTAATGCCACAATTAGTAGACAAAATTTGAATTACAATATTTCCCACAAAATAATTTCAACAATTGAAAATAAATTTTATAAATGTGCTTTTATCTTCGCGTTATCTCACAAGAATGAAGAATACAATAAATTTTCTTTTCAGCTTTCACTTTTTTACTATTTTTGTTCCTTTTAATATACAAAATTGCTGGTTGGTTGAACTCTAATTAGCTCTTGTTAAGCTGTAAATAATTCCCCATAATTATTGAAGAATAAGTTGACGTTTGGAAGGACACACCAATCAACTAATTTCGGGATTTGTAGTTCTTATATTGGAATGGTTGAATGATAGAATAAAGACACTAACCATTAATTTATGATATCTTTGTAATAGAATTATAAAAAAACATCCGAATAGAGTAATAAGTGGTTTGTTTTTACTTATCTGCGGACCGACCCTTATAAAAGGAAAATATACTTATTGTTTTCCTTTCTACTTACAAAAACATACTTTTCTCTTCAACAGATTATTTGTTGAGTTAATTTTTACATGGTATTGTACATATGCTGGTAGTAACTAAACAATCACGTCATTACTCTAATTTACTGGACTGTTCATTTTTTAGTAGCAAGGATGCTTCCAGCTTAACAAGATTTAATTCCAATGGGAGAAATCAATGTTGATGACATACGAAAGGAAACTCAATTGTATCTGCATAATATCAAAAACTGCAGTTTTTTTTGTCAGCTGTTGATATCTTTAGTTCTGGTAAAACGGCATGATAAAGTAGCTCATATTATGTTCGAATATATGTTCTTACAGCTATTCGCATTTTGGGGATAAACAAAAGTAGTTCAGCTATTTTCATTAGTTGTCTCTTTCTGATTTAAAGGACATGCTTTTACATGTTTATGCATTCAAATGAGTATTGATAATACAATTTGGCTTGCTCGAAGCCGCCTTAGTATACCAGAGCTTCACTGAACTATCATAAGTTCTTTTCATTTTTTTCCTTTTCTGTCTGAATTCAAGGTTTTGAGGGAACAAAAATATATACATAGATAATAACGTCGTTGTTACTAACTGACTTACCCCCCTTCGAAAAAATAAAATAAAAAAGGGCGATAATTTTATTTTTAATTCCCTATGACATAATAATTTGTAAATATAACTTTTTAAAGTGGAATAATCAATTTCTATGTAAAAAAATTCGGAGTTTTTTATGTAATTACCTTTTTTTTTTAGAAAATAGGTTGCCTTTTTTTATTTTTACGACAACCTTTCCGTCAAAACCTCTAACATAACGTTTCAAAAATATTCCTAGTAAGTTTCTGTTCGTTTGTATGTTTACTTTTTATTGGTTTGTTTCCAAACTATCGAGAGTCTTAAGGGTAAAAAATACAATGGTAATATTATTTAATTTATTAATTAATTGTAAATTCAGTTCCAAATTATATTCGGGGTATAAGGAAATTACATTAAAAATATCTGTTACAATTATTTATATCAGGCCCCCAAACAGCATACTATCACACCACCTCACAGATAATATGTTTTTGCTTATTCCCATTTTACAATTTTTACTAAAATAAGTTACTATTTACCTTCATACATCAATAAAGAGGACTTAAAAGTGGTGCATAAAAGTTTGAAAATTTTTAGCTTCAAACTTCAACAAGATATAATTTATTAGTTAACAATAGAATTTCAACAAAATTAATATTATCAATAGATGTGTTTCTGTGCTCACTTTATCAATAATGTAGCCACCCTTATTGGTAATGATGGATTTCGGCAAAAGGCTTGCCACCCACTGCAGATGTAGTCTCTACCATGGCGTCCCAGTGCAAGCTGTTAGTAGCTTTGAGGGCCTCGGTGTTTGGATAACAGACACAAAAGACCTTCCCCTCGAAATGCAGCCAAACAGGTGTAGTAGAAAGAGGTAGGCTTCAGGGATGTAGGGGGATAAAAGTGTCAAAACAGAGCTCAAAAGAACTCAAATGAGTGTTGAAAAGAAGGAGATTAGGTTTTTTCATTGCTGCATTCAAAAGTGGTCTCTCCAATCTCGAAAGGCTATTTCCTCCCACTTTTTTGATAGCTCCCTAGGCTGTCTGATATGAAGCCCAGTGGTTTTTTGTATGTGCCCTCATGGACTTAAGGGGATTGACCTGGGCTATTTTCTTTAACTGCTCTGAGAGGAGTCAGGAAAAACTTAGTCATTTATCAAAAAAATATTGTTTCTTCCAAATGTTACTTTTAACCCTACAAATAGTATCTGTAAGAAATATTGATAAAAGTTATTCATTTTTTCATATCAGTCTATTATATAATAAATTAAGATGTAATGTTAATTTTTGTGACTGTAGCTTTCTTAAGGTTGAAGAAAAAGAGTGTTACCACTGTTTCTGGTCTCTCGTACTCTTCATAAATTAGAAAAGCTCATGTGATTAAGAAAAGTACTTGTTACTTATTACCATATATATAAGTTTGTATAAGTTTCCTAATTTATTCTTTTAAACATGAATGAGTCACATTTGGTTCATTTTCAAGTATAATATTTATAATTTAGTGGTATATTCAATTAACATTAATTTTTTGAAGTATGCTGATTTTCAATTTAAAAGTTGGAAAAATAAACAGTTATATATTATTATAATTATGTGAATATACCTATAATAATACACCTAGTGGATTTATGTAATTTATAGTCTTATTTAATTCAAAATTACCTATTTTATGAATTTATGTCTACATATTATGTACGAATAAATCATTGATCAACTGTCATTTTAACAATACCACATTTCAAGGCATTCTGTTGAATTAAAAAATATATTGAAGAGACAAAATTTATGTTTTAAATTCTTCCAACTTTCTTGTATTTCTACGGAACCCAATTACCTAAATTTAAAAGGTTACCGATTTTCTGTACAATTATTTTTTAATCAATATGTCAAAATTTAATCTTTTTCGGGGTTCTCAAATTGTTTACAATGCGCAACAACAGAGAACATATCAAAATACCATCATCTTTTAAAGTTAAACAATTCAAACAGAGTGTTATGCATTTTTTTTTTTGATATGGAATGTTTTGTAAAAACATAGACAAAAGACATTTTTTATATATGTGTTTCTTTAATTGGTTAGATGGAGTTGCACTGATTAACTACAAGTCAACATTATAGTATGATATTTACTCCATCTAATCTAAGAATCTTGTGTGAAGTCCATAAACATAAAGTATATCTAGGAATGACAGGGCACGAGCCTACACATACTGAGTTCAAGATAATAATTTCTTTTGAGTGCGTTGCCCATGGGTTACGTCGATTCCACTAAATTTTTATTACTTTTTTATTTCCCCCCCAACCCTTGGTAACCCCTCCATCGATCATCTAGAGGGGGTTTGTGAATCACAGCTTGAGAACCACTGCCAAAAAAGGAAAAGAACAAAAGGCTCAAAGTTAGTTGGTTGTTAGTCATTTTTTATAAACTGTGTGACTATCCTTTATTAGGTATTAACTTATTAACACCATAACACTCTTCATGCCTCTTGAGCACATGCACAGTTACATTTAGATGCTCTCACTCTCTTAACAATTATGAAATGATGGTAACAGTTTTGTAAAATAAAATAAAACACTGGCGAGATTGTCAACTGCTAAAAACTTCACGCATGACTAAGGTCATATGCTTTGCAACTTTAGGTATAACTGTTGGTATGGTTTGTATTTAACAAAATAGAAAGGCAATGATAAAGCTTTTGGTGACTAAGACGCATGGATCAGGGGCAAGAGCGCTATGTACGTTTTTTTACTTTGTGCATACACGATTGAATCTTTAATAAATATAGCATGCACTTATAAAGTTTAGTGCTGTTGTACCTACCCAATTTAGACAGAAAAACAATTGACCCAGAATGTATTAATTATCTTTTACAAATTTTTAATTTGATCTAATAACAAGATAAGGAAAAATAGTTTGATATATTTTTGTTAGATGAAAGGGTCAGACACAATTATGAAGAAAAGGATAGTACCTGAGAAAGGTTCCAGATGAGCGCATATCTCGCATGTTCTACTGTTGTAGAATGAAATAAATCATAACTATATACAAAATGGGTATGGCCATTTGTACATTTCTTCAATCTCAAGCCCTCTGTAAAAAGATTTAGATTATATGTGTTGTTTTTTATTCACTATAAGCGTTTCAAAGTTAAATTTTAAAGTTCCTATTCCCAAGTGATACATAATATAATGAATATTTTTCATTTTGAAAAGGAACCAATTTATCCCAACAAACTGCTTCGAATACTGATACGATCAGAAACATAGTACTGACCTCCAAATCGAATCAATTAATTATCAGTTCTAAATTTTATAACAATTTGTAGAAATTATTGTTTTATGGAATGTCAAAAGTATTATAAAGAATTAAATTGTTAATGAAGTAAGATAAGAAATAAAAATAAATTTTGGTGAAAAATAATTTAATATTGCTGAGGGGTATCAAATTTCTATGATCATACCATAACGAGTATTTTCAATATTGACCAAACGTTTAAAAAGAAACAAAAACATATTTATCAATGTATGTAAATATGGTCAATATTAACAATTTTATAAAATATAACATTTCGGCCATGATTCAGAATGATTTATTGGTTCTAGTTGATTTATATTCAACTTTCAATGTTTCAAGAAAAAGTTCCTTCATTTTAAGTACTAATTTATTGTATCAAAAATGTTTGAATGTTGCTAATCAAAAGATTATATTAAATAAACGTCTAATAATTCATGTCACTATTCCATAAATTTAAAGAAAACCGAATATCTCAAATGACAATGGAAGCAAAAACTTATTGATTCACGCCTATATTTTGAGTAAAATGATCAAATATAAATACAAAATCACGGCAATAGGGTAAACCC
Source organism: Lepeophtheirus salmonis (assembly GCF_016086655.4). NCBI lineage: Eukaryota > Metazoa > Arthropoda > Copepoda > Siphonostomatoida > Caligidae > Lepeophtheirus > Lepeophtheirus salmonis. The sequence goes on along the minus strand of NC_052136.2, from coordinate 17,635,057 downwards.
CCACGTTAGATGCTGTTCAAATTCATATGAATTGATTCTATGATTTATAGTTTAAATCAGGACTAAGATATTAGCGATATAATATTTAAACTGTTTTTGTCTGCTATATGGTAGCTCATCGCAGTCGTCAGAAACGCGATGTGTATGTAGGAGTTCGACTTGTTTAGATGATATTAATTATTCATCATAGTACCTTGTATTCTTTTTCATGTCATTTTTTGCGCAATCATACATGAAACCTAATGTTAAGATTTAAATATCTTTATTCTAACTGAGTGAAAATGATTATTCCTTTATACGAAAATAAAAAGGAAAAAAGACAAGAAAAAAAATACAAGGTACTATGATGAATAATTGATATCATCTAAACAAGTCGAACTCCTACACTACTCCCCCTAGACAACAGAGTGAGTAAAGAGATCGTCTAATTAATAATAGACAATAAAATGCATCATAAAAACATGGGTTAATAAACAAATATATCATTCTCGAGTTGTAGATCTTGTGCATATTATAGTCGGAGACGCTGGAAGGATACTTGGAACTCCAAATGCAGGTCCAAGTATATCCATCAAGACATCGTCAGTTCTTGATCCAAATTCCAATTTATAGTAATGATCATGCCTCTCAATCACCTTAAACGGGCCCAAGAAAGTTGGAGAAAGAGACTCTTTTATGGGTTTATTTTTAACAAAAACAAATTCCTTTTTTTTTATTGTTTGTTCATGGCTCCTTTATTAAAGTGTCTTGGAGGAACGTGTGTTTTTTTTCATTGTTCTAAAGAAACTTTCGACGTGGAGGTTGCCAGAAGTAAAGGTGGACGCATCTAAATTTTGGTTCCGCTATTCACGTCGTTTCAAAATCCAAAAGGAAGCTGTTGAATGTGCAGCGTCTATCGTCAATTAAATTAGTATGACGGACCTTGATCAGTATCGTCTCCCAATTCTAAGAGATTTGGTGGCTATTCTAAAAAGTATGACTGTTTTAAGTAAAATGGATTTAAACAGAGCGTATAACCAAATACCTATGAATATACGCATTTCTATAAATAAAACTGCAATCATTTCGCCATTTGGTTTATATGAATATTTGAGGATGCCTTTTGTTCTTAAAAATGCTGCTCAGACATTTCAGAGACTCATCGATTCAATTCTACGAGCAATTCAAAATGTGTTTCTGTATCTTGGTGATATCTTTGTCGCTTTGGAGTTGATGGATGAGCATTGGAAAACGTTAAACGTGGTTTTATCAAGACTTAACGCAGCTGGTATTATCCTCTCCCCTGAAAAATGTGCATTTTTTCATGAAATCAGTAGACTTCCTTGGACATTCTATTTTATCGAAAGGTTTTAAGCCTCTAATATGTAATGTAAAGGCAATCCAAAAAGTACCAACTCCAAAATCAAAAGATGAACTGCATAGATTTTTGGGCATGTCACAATATTACTCTCAGTTCATGGAAAGATTATCTCAATGGACAGTTCATTTGTACACCCTGTTAAAGAAGGGGGTACAGTTTAATTGGAATGCAGAACATAAACACGCCTTTCAATGTATTAAAAATTGTTTGTCTAGAAGTACTGAACTTGCATTAAGAGATAGTTCATTAGCCCTGACGACTGATGCATCTAACACAAGGTACTATGATGAATATTTAGTATCATCTAAACAAGTTGAACTCCAACATATATATTTTTTGAGCCTATGTTTAATATCCAATGGCTCAATAGAACTTATGGACCATAGGTACTTCATAATATTACCAAAGTAATATGTCAAATTATTTTTACAATGCCACTATTTGGCTTTATTGAACAGATTAAATGCTCATATGTGTTCATTTGAATTGCAGCAATCCAAGACAAATTAACTGGTTAATGCAATCTTGCCTTCATGTTACTAACTAAAAATTATTGAACAAATTGAATTCTCATAAGTGTTCATCAAAGACTGACTAAGACAATTATCCCTTCCCTTTTAATTTTTAATAGTAGAGTGAAGAACGGAAACTGTTGCTAGGCAAAAAAAAAAAAAAAAAAAACAGAGGAGGAGGAAGATTCAAATGTTTATTTTTGTATATATAAGATTTCCAAAAATATTGTCGTAACAATATAAATTGCAAAGAAGTAAAAGGTCATGGCCCCGCTGGTTTGGGGTGTGCCATTACTATAAATCACATCTTCATTAATTGAATATATAAAATTTATCATCAATCCTATAAATACTTCATAAATATGTCGAAATAAAAAAAATTTCAAGTTTAAATTCTGGTCGCAATCCAAGGGTCGTTGGTATTTTATTATGAGTGAACTGTTAGGGGATTTTCCAACATAGAGGAAATATCTTAGGTTTGTTGTACAAATGATAATTTCAGCTACTACCCTTAATGCAAAAATAAAGTCTACACATGTACACTGTATATATAATAAATGCATTAGTTGTAAGGGTAATTGCTGACACGGTAACTGCAGTTTTATGGTTTACTTCACGACCCATGCATTCAAAAAGCAATCAAGGAATGTAATGCTAGAATAACCACATATCACTTACAAAAATGCTCTATTCCACACCATATACATACAATATTTGTTCAAACCTTTTTTCGAAAAAAAATACTGTATTTAAAAATAAGAAATGAGGAAAGTTTTCTTAAGTAGGGTTTCCTTGTACCCTTTAATATGTAGATTTCAAATGAGACTCAATATCATTAAAATAAAATATCCGATTGGCTCATAAAATAAATTTTATATTACCCTACCATTATTCTTTAATTTAAGAAAATAAAACCAAAAATCAGTGGGTAAATGTCATAGAAAAATAGATACGACAATGACTTTTACATGTCAAATGATGAAAACAACTGAGGAAAGAATAAGTACTGTTGACTATGAAGTCTAACATCCCCAACAGTCTCGTATTACAGATAACAGTTTTCCCCCAAATCCAATAAACATGTCAGTTTAAATTAAATAAGAATAATGTGTAGTTAGATGAAAAACATTTGGGTCAACAATAAAAGAGTATTAAATTGACCACCATCTTCTTCATAACGGCGGTATCCGTATCCAACAAGTACACTGTATTTTTGTTTATCCTGAAAAGGGAGTCTGTATAAAGGAGGCCACAAAGATCAGATTGTGACAAATGAGGAGGTACATACAAAAATATATGCAAAGAAATTAAAAACCTTCTAATATATATATTGTTGTAAGCCAATCCTGCTACTCTTTTGAAAAATTGGACTATTAGTATTAACATAAAAATAGGCGTAAATTTAGTACTTATCAATTTATGTATAATTTGAATTCGAAAGATCAACGTTCTGAATTATAATCTTTATAAGTAGAGTAAAAATTTATACCAAAGTCGCAAAACAAAGACTGAATGATCAATATTTGTACAGGATATTGGTCGAAGAGACACATTTTTTTTGTCCACTTGGAGTGTCCAGTATATTTGAATTATTATTTGAATATTACTAGTATAACTAATACTAGTATATAGTATAACTAATACATTATATATTATAGCTAATACTAGTATGTTGTATAACCCATCTTACCCAAGACCAAGGCTTTGAGGAGGCAATACTAAAATATTAAGGGATCGCAATCAATATAAATATATTTTGTGTCAATCTAATTAACTTGGTCTTCCTTTCAACAAAGAAAGTAATACTTTTAAAGTTAGAGACTAAAACAATATCAAAATCGTTTGCAATAACTATATCAAATGGTTTTGACCCCTTTTTACATATTGCATCACATGAGGAAATATGAAGATCTCCAAGTATCATTATTATTTAATTTTTATTTTAAGTATAAGTATAAGTACTACAGATTGGGAACCCCATTGCTAGAGGATACTATTGCTATGTCGTGTATTGTAAATATAAATAATATTGACGTTGCTTACTTGATATTTATTTGTTGCGATTTATTTTTTGTTAAAATTTTATAATATTATTGTGCTTAAATATGAAGACTGACTAGTTTAAAAAAGTAACTATATTTACTTGTGTATTCATTAGTTGTTTTTGAAGTACCAACTATAAATATGTACAATTACATTTCATTATAATTTATTACATTTAATACATAACCATTGTTCTTTTAGAAAAGTGCATGTTTCTTATTAATCTTCAGATTAAGAGGATATCTCGGTACTAAATAATAACTAAACAATTATATTAATACCTCTTTTGTGTACATACCTAGTGAAATTGTTGGATAGCTCCAAGAACCTCATATTAATTCTACTTAATTTATGGAAATCCGTTCTTTCCAACAACAGGAGTGTATTTTTAGGAAAAAGTTGATTACCTGTGGAAAATATTACACGGTAAAAGAAAAAAGTAGTTGAAGCATATCCTTAGTTTTCAAGTTGTATCATATAAAAGGTTGTTTGATATACTCGGCAAACCTATTTTTTTCTTCTAAAAGAAAATAACGTCATCCCAAAAGTTAAGCCTGAATTACAGATGAACTTTAATGCATAGAGTTTTCAAGTAATAATACGATGTCGACTCCCACTTAAGACATCAGATAAGTAAAAACTTGCTCGAGTATAAATCCTAAGCAATTTTTGTTGTTGTTGACTAGCTAGCTGAGCAGTTATTTTCCTAAGCTAATGTCATTGCAAAGCAGCTTTGCTCACAAACATGCTGATTTTCGTGTTTCTTTTTGTAACATATCGAAAATTATTAGGATTTACAAATCTATTCAAAAGAAGATAGTAGGTTATTGATGAAAATAGAGTTGCATAATTCTCAATGTGTGACTTACTATCAATTTCATTCCTCCTGCGAGCCCTTGAAACAAATATTAAATTCATTTAAGTACCAGTCAGTTTACCAATTTAATTCGTTTAGTAAAATCAGTTTGTTTCTTTTCTTAATTAAGGGATAATTAAAGTGTTAATCATTCTTATAAGCATGGGATGTTAATGATAATTCTAATATAGCCGAGAAAGATTGATGGCTATGCCAGTTATTGTGTTATCTCTATGATGACGACATTTAGCAAAGATTGTTTCATGGCACTTCTTTCTTTGTCCCATTTTGAGGCTTCTTTTAAATTTAGGAGGAAGCTGAAGTGGACATTTAAAAAATTTGGTATTGTGGAAGAACTAATTTTGTATTTTAATTATGAATGTAATTGTTTGATTTGATGTATAATCTCCTGTACATCATATATGTACAGCTTATATAAGTTTTTTTTTCTTGTGTAAAAATACTTGATAACTATGGGTCTAAAATTGGGTTCCGTGTATGTTGCATCCATGCAAATAATTCCTAAAAAGTGTTGCTAATTGTTCATAGCTTCAATAATTTTAAGTTCTGAAGCTGAAATATTTAATTTTATTTTAGTTTATTGAACTCCTATTTTCTTGTTATCTTTAATATTAAGACAAAATTCGGATAAAAGACCCTATTAATCTAAGTAATTCACTAGAGGATTGTTGTTTCAATATTAAAATAATATATCATCTCAATAGAAGTTTAGTAAAGTTTGTTATTTAAATATATTCTCTACTGCTTTGTTTATCTATTCTCCCACATCCAGCATTTCTTAAAAAAACTTGTATAAGTATTATATTTGTCTATATATATACACATAATTAAAGAGTTTAGAATCCATTTTTTGAGCACATAAAAAATCCATGTAAATAGAAAATTAATTTTAAAAAAGGAAGTAAATATTTGTAGAAATTGAGAGGATCAAGAATTAAATTTTGATATGCAACATGCCCCTTTCTCTAAAAACTTGTTATTTTATATTTTTTACAAGAGAATTCTCAGAATATTTAATGTATTTACTTCGATAAATGTATGCGCCGAAAATGTTTCTTAAATTAATAACACTCTTAAAATAGTTCTTTTTAGAAGCAAAAGAATGATCAATTATATGAGGCTCTTTTGGCCTTATTCATTGCTTTGCTACTGATTAAATCGTATAACATAGACATTAAGATATAAAACATATCTTGTAGGAAATGTAAAAAGTAAAGAAACTGAAACTAAGAATATTTGGAAGATTAGCCGCTTAGCTATCATAACATTTTATTCGATCAGCTTCAAGAAGCTGTGAGGTGAAGGGTATCAACACAAATCCAAGTTCGTGTATAGCAAGGAAATATGGGCTGAATTTACTTGAAATGTCGATCCTCATTTCTACTCTGAGTCCAACAAGGACTACCACTATTGCATTGTTTCTTTTGGTCTTTCATGAGTGATCGCAAAGTTATAGAGAGATGTTCCCTTCTCAATAATTATAGCAGCTTTAAAAATTAAATAAAGCTTTTTCCATTAACGTCTGTAAATTTTTAATTTCTTCCCTCGAGCTTTTATTTTTAGATGTTTCGACGTTATCGAACGAATATATTTTTTTGGAACATTTATGAACCTTGGTTTGGTTTAAAATGGTAATAAAAAAGTTTTGAAACCTTGTATTTAAATCAAAAGACTTTAATCAATTTTTTTTCATTGTTTTCAGCTATATTTTGCCAAAATAATATACATTACCTTTGCTTTTGTTACACATTTTGAGGATCACAGTTAAAAAATATCCCCTCTAACTACAATTTGTTTGAATTTGTTATATTTAACATACTGAAATTATTTTTATTTTTGTAAAACCTTGCAAAATTCAAAAAATATACTCCTATAGACTTTGAAATTACTTACATTCGCAAAGTATTACTCATAAATATTCTTTTAACTTGGTCATTGTGATTTTTATCGTCATATAATGAAAAATTGTATAAACTTTTTATGTTTCTGCTTTTGAGACGAAGGAGCGTTTTAGTCTTATTATATGACAAACAATATTATTCATGCCTGATATATGTTTATCGATTGCTTCACATTATAAATTCATTACACGGCAATACTCCGTTTAGTCCATATTCGCTATTGTAAACCAATTAGTGTAAAATTTAATATTTGCATACATACATGCAAAATAATAAAATGTTAGTTCAAAGCAATGATATTCTAGACGGGTTTGTGATTCAGACCGAACTAACTACCCAACTATTTAAAGAATTGCAGTAATTGTAATATGTGGTGATTTAACATAAAAACAATTTTTAACAAAAATCAAGAAAATAAAAATATTTTTCTTTAACTTCATAACTACATCCCGCCAAATATTTCAAAGATATACTTCGGCCAATTATAGGGATTTCGTGGGCTGACTTGAGATATTCAAGAGAGTTAACTATAGTATAAAAACCTAAACATACTCATCGATATGGGCTTTCAAATCATTGGACTTTTTCTTAATCTTACCTGAATCAACTAGTGTAATAATTCACTTCTATATATTTTGCTAAATGTTTGTTGTATTTATTCATAAATTATGCGCATATATTTTGGAGAAAAAAAAAGTTAATCTTTTAAAACACATAGTCACTCCCATATATAATAATTAAATAATTGGTAATAATTTATTCTTAGTTAAAGTATAATGAGAACTGCGATGTACATTCGAAGAGCACTGTAACACATTGAAAAATAAAAAATAAAGTTATGGTTATTTGAGAAGGAAACAAATATGTGAGTAAGGGAGAGAAAGAAAGGGGAGAGGAAGTAACACAAAAATCAAGGGTGAATTACAGAAGTAACGTCGTGTGAAAGCGCAGTTTTTGATGATCCAGTGGAACTTTATTGAGCAAAAAGTAGTATCGTATCTTATGAATTATATAATAAATTCGATTTTTTTACCAGTGATGGAATCAAGTATTAGTAAATCTGCAAAATAAAACAAAAAAACAATCTACTTTACATAAACTCACAACTTTGTTATAACGATACAAACCTATACAAATTATTTTTCTGTAAAATTATTCCTTACTTAAAATCAAATAAATATCAGAACTCGATAAACTTCTAGTATAACTCTTCAAAAGGACAATGAAAAAACTACTATATTAATAAAAGAAGATCCAGAGCTGATGTATGCAATGTTTGTCCCCCAGTCTGGATTTATTGACTCTAGTCCAGTCTTAATACCAGTCTTATCAGTCCTTGGGCCTGGTCTTTAAAACATGGCATAAAATTTGGAATTTTTCAAAAACTTGAACAAGACGGAATTTGAAAATGTTATATTGTCCTAATACAAATTTGACTCGGAGCAAGTTCTCAAACTTGAACTTCACCAATCTGATTTTTTTTTATAATCTACAACAATTTAATTCTAAATCTCAAACAATAGAGAAAAAAAACATATTAGTCACACAGATATTTACTTGGCCGCTTGCCTTAGTTAAGCAAAATAATATGTCTAAAAACATAGCAAAGTTAACAACTGATCCTAAAAAAAAGCTTTTTTTAATTGTATGGTCTCAGCCAATCAGAAAGTGTCATAATTATAGTCTATTTAAGAAATATTTAACCTTTTTCAGCTCAAGAGTCCCTTGCAAAAGTAAACATCCCTTTACAAAATATCCCAAAATCTATTTATTCATTCTTTTAAAAAGACCAAATTATACAGCCTGGTCCATTTAATTACTTCTTTATTCCCCTTGATTAACCATAACACAATTTTTTAAAACTTCTAGGCCTTACAGTCATCAAAAATAATTCTTAAGATTTAATAAAGAAATGTAAATTAATTCACATATGAATCATTTCTGCATCTTTCCACCTTTATTTCAAAAATAGAAATTAAAAACCCAAAATAGTCACTTAGTTAATCAATTAAATACGCAATTCTAACCAACTATATTTAATGGTATATATGGATATTCATAGCTTAACAAGAACAAATTCGAGGTCGACCAATTCTCTTATATCATGAACTGCAGCGGATCTGCCTCCAGTTCTGCGTCTTAAAATTTAATGTGAAATTGTGGTTAAAAAAGTTTTGAAATTTTTTAAAACCTTGCTATATTGGATTTACCTTTACAGAGCCCAGAATAAAATTTACATTTTAATAACTCTTTTAGCGTACATAGTTATTTTTGGTGCATTTGAGGAAATTTATTTTCGCCTTCTTTCTTAAGATCATTCAAAGTTTTTGCAGAGGCGCCGCTTTGGCGTCATTGTAAAATCGAGTTACAATCAGCAAACAATTGATTTTGTAGGAGATTTAATGAAAGCTTTCGACAAATCATCAACTAAATTTATTGTTATATCTTTCAAGAAGAGCAAGTGTCCACAAATACAATGGTATTACTGAAAAACCTTTTTAGACAACTATTTTTAACCTCGAAAAGGAAAATAGAAGAAGTATCACACACTCATCTTCTTATCTAAATGGCTTGGAGTTGTACAAGTAAAAAAATGTATGATAGTACGGAAGCTCTTCCTATAAAATAATAACAGTCTGGAATTTTGTCTTTTGATTTGCCATTATCGATTCCTGAAAAAACTATTTCACTACAAAAAAATTAATGGAAGAAAAATGGAATATTTTTGGAAGTATGTAGAATTTATAAAAGTTTATCTTAAACTTTATAAAAAAGGAATCAAACACATAATTAATTAACATTCCTTTATTTCAACTAATTATTTAAAAAAAAAAAAACAATAATATGGTAGTCCTTACTATTTGAATAATTTTGGAGAGAGAAGCTTTACTATCATGAGGCTTTATTAGAATATCTACAGAGAGCTATGGGAGGAAATAAATAATACAATTTACCCTTAGTATCTAGGATTGATATAACTAGAGTAAACCTACTCTTATGCCGATCCTCAATTCTACTATGATTCGAGCAAGGACTTATGCTTTTAGCTCCCCAACAATTTTTTTATCATAGAAACATAATTTGCAACTCGTTTAATTCACAATCCTTCCAAAAGAAAATCTTTTGATCCAAAGTTATTGAACAAGTCTAATTTAGCAATAATATTTCAGATATACTTCCTCTTCTAGAATGAAAGTAATGGGTATCATTGTGAAGAACATATATGCCATCAAATCCACAAAGTAAGGAAACAGAAAAAGCAGTGAAACATAATTGAATTTAAAAAAAAAAAATGAAAAATATGAAAGAACCTCATATCGGATATTGACTCAAAATGTCGTATTACTCCTAACTGTCTGAGCATACCCTTGAAATGACTCTAGAAATCTGAATATGAGCTCCAGTTAATGGATCTTCGAAATTAGAGTTATGTACAACACTAAAGTGTGCCACATCTAACTCATTCCCAAGGTTGCAATAGGCAGCCCAATCCTCAGAAATAACCGTTGTTTCCGGTCAAACTTAAAAACTTATTCAAACAGTTTCAATCGATAAAATTATAACACAACAACATATAGGTAACAAACAAACAATTAAGTTTGAACAGGGAACATAATTTTAGACTGTAAACTAAGCGTCAATATGGTAAAATTTGATTTATTCATATCTTTTAAATAATGTAATTTAATCTAAATTACATTATTAACCATTTATAGACTTGTACATTTTTTAGTTATAGCTTATTTACTATTATTCTATAGATGCTAGTTATATAAATATAGAAACTATACCCAATATTTTCATCTGAGGAGAAGAAGTATATCTGAAATATTATTCGTAAGTTAGGCTTGTTCGATAGCTTGGGATCCAAACATTTTGTTTTGGAAGGATTGCGAAGTAAATGAATTGGAAATTTTGGACTGCGTTAATTTAATTTTTTAAATTTATTTTAGACTGCTTTTTTTCTTTACTTAAGTATGCCTTTCCACACAATGAGACCTTCCTCCTTCCTTCTAATTTTGTGACCCTTCTAATTGCTAATTATCGGAATAATTTGAAAAAGTCGAGATCCTTCTCTTCATTCGTTAAGATATTCTTCACTTCGCGTTCCTTCGCTCAACGTACCGAAGTTATTTCCTAATTATTAAAAGGTTGTGATAATTGAATTTCAACTATCCTCTGTCGCTGTTTCCAATTTCGAGATAGAAAGAGAAAGTATGATGTGCGGGCAAACTTATACAGGATTCCCAAATGCGTCAACTAATATTGGTTCCATTATTCATTTAAACCTTTTCTTTTCAACTTTTTGAAAGTTATTTGTGATCTAAAATCCCTTTGAGTACAAGGGTTACAAAGAGCCCCATAAAATATTTGTAAAATCTTCTAAACGCTTTGTTATGATTTTTTAAAAAACCTCTAGGAAGAGTCATGGATATAATGTTTTGGCGTATTAGTTTCCATCTTGTACAGTACAGGATACATGGAATTTCCCGTTTAATATATCCTGGAGTAGTTATATATATATTTATCCTCCATTAAAATCCACTTTGTGATCTTGAATATACGTGATGGCGAAATATTACTTAACTCAAGATCCATTATTTTATGATCTGAAGATGGTTTATGGAGATAATATGCTTTTTTAACCTTAGAGAACAAAACTGGAGACTGAAGAGTCAAACCAATCCTTGAAAATTGCTTTCCTCCTATCCATCATATATAATCCGTTTGATTAAGAATATCAAACGTATCTAGTAAATCGAGTTCCAAAATCATGAATACTGTTTTATTTCAATATTTATAAGTGACTGGAGGAATGGAAATTATTTTTAATTGGGACCTAACGCATTATTAAAGAAAACTTGTTTCTCATGTCGAAGTTACAATCATTTGCCGTTTAATAGAGCTGCTCTATAAGACATTATACATATAGAATCTTCTTTTTTCTTCAAGAAAAGTGTCAGTACCCTTCTTTTCGATCTATTCCCTATAAAGAGGCTGTAGAATGATTTAAGCTGGCAAAAGGAGCATGCTATGTCACAGGACGAGGGAACTTTAGATTTTACATCCTGAAGACAGATGTCATCAAATCCGCCAGATAATAAATGTGCCATCAGGGCGTGGTGTGATTTCCTATTTTTTCCTCCTTTATGTTTAAGAGCATCAATTTATTAGTAGGGGGCTCTTTTAACTATCATTATTAATGTTTTTACTTATAGAGAATGCCTCATCAACTTTCAGTTGTACTTTTCTCTAGGTGTTTATTTGGCATTACTTATGGCAAACTAATTTTAAATAGGTGAATAAATCTATACATCCGCTTAAAATGGTAACAATTACTTATCCTGAGCTCCTTAATTTCTTATGGTGTTTTTTACCTTTATTTGGTGAAGGCGGTGTATCCGGCTTATTTCGTTTCCCAGCTCATTGTGAACGAAAAAAAGTCATAAAAATTTGATGTTTATCAATGTAAGTAAGGATGTAGGGGTTTATTTACCTTTATTTTTCACTTTAGTAATATCATCATAGATTGAAATAATTCTTCAGAAAATATTCGACACCCAAACGATTTATTCATTAGACTTTGTCTCCGTTGGATCTATATTTTTGCGTATCTCTATCCTCTACTTGAACAGTCTAAGGGTTACTCCTGTTTATTATTGGAATGTTTTCTTCGACAGATGAACTTGAATCTTGATTTTACTTGCTCAAACATTTGTGAAACTTTTTTATCAATCTAAATTTGAATTTATCATTCAATTAGTCAAAAATACTATCTAAATTTGTTACAAATTACATTTTATATTAATTCTGTCATATTCAGGTATTTTAAGTTATATTTCATTGTGTGGATAGATGAGTAATTATCCTTTTCTTTCCTTATCATCAGAACTGTTTTATGCAGAATATTACTTGTGTCCTTAATATACAAAAGACCAAATTTACAATTTTTAAAAGCTGGAGTGGTGTTCTTTTAAATGATGCATACTAAATTTAATTTAATAAAGGAAAAATGGCATAAAAAAGTGAGGTCACGCCTTTTTTAAACATCCATATGAAGAAAATAACAATCGAAATCACTTATTTAATTATATTCATAATATGAAATTTTAAAGGCATTTTAAATATTATTAAAATGTTTAAAATCCCAAAAGTGGAATAAAAGTACAATATATATATATATATATTTCTTAATAATTGAAAGGTAAATTCATAGTTTTAGAATATATTTTGAGTCCATTGAGTGACTTTTTAATGCAAACAGTTTAGTACTCCTTGGAAACGCAATAAAGTTCATGAAGAGAAAAATACTATCATTTTCTATTTCGATTTTAGATTGGTCCTACTGTACTAAGCTATATATATGTTTTCTCGTCTATGCCTCTCTTTCCCCCGGTTCTTCTACGATCCGGCCTTTGAGTTTCTCAACTATTTTCGAACCACATACTACGTTGTTGTGTTTATATAATGATCCTTAATGAACATAAACAATAAAAGAAATATTTTTCTGTAAAATAAAAGTAATTTAATTACCTAATTGAGATATAGTGTATAAAAATGTCTATTTATAATACTATAATTTTAAATTGAATTAAAATACACAATCATATATATCCATATATTATATATCCTTTTTCTGCCAAATGAAAAATTTGGCAAAGTGTTCTTTAGTGAAATGTTCTTCTGGAAAAATATTACGGCCAATTGTCCACTCACACGTTAAAAGGAATTGATAAATGGTCTTAAAACAATATCAAATAGGTAATGAATAGAAAAAGGGATATTTGACACTGTCCTTAAACACTTTTTATGCAATTAAAATAACTCTTATCCCCTCTTTTAATTAACGATTTTAAAAATAATTTGGGTAATTGTAGATTAGTATCGCATAATTTCTAATGAGAGAAAAACCAAAAAATTTAATCGCATCATTTTGTAGAGAGTTTTGTCTCTCAGTCTGTATATAATTTGTTTAGAAGATATTCTTTTACTCGTGAATGGGATTCTACTTTTTGCCTACCTTGTGGGGATTTCTTCTTTCTTCACTATCTCTAACTATGAAAAGGGAGTGCTTTCTTTTGATATCCATAGTAATTATAACTCCAGTCTACGTTAAGGAGTTTTACAGAAAAAGTGACTGTCTCAAGATCATTGTCCAAAGTCCTACATCATCTTAGGTTCCTCTCGTGAAGACCTACAGTCCCCACGTAAAATGCTCTTCTTTTTATCAAGCCATGATTAATAACCAAAAACACCTACCTTGTCGGTTATTTTAATGTTAACCTAGAAAGGAACAATGATAAAAAAATAGAATTTTTATAGAAATAATATTTCAATTAGACCTTATATATCTTTTAAAACTTTACAATCTAGATGATAATATATAATTACAGATATCTGAAATGAATAAATAAAGATTGAATATGATATTCACATCCTTACTTATATCAACTCTTTTCCGATCATAAAATATTCCAATTGGATATTAGATTTAAGTTTAAAAAAAAATCTATTGGATATTCCAAGTTGGATTTTCCAAAAAGAAAAGTTTCAAATGATAATTTAAAAAGAGCCTATAAAGAAGTTTGAGATTTTTTTATCACCAAGGATGATCATGAAATGTCTAATGTAGACTTTTCAAACATTAAGAGGGTTATTTATGAAAGATGGAGAGTAAACCTGAGTATTTGTTTTTTTGTCATTTATAAGTTTAAGTACTTGTTGATTCCTATACAGCCTTTTCCTTTTTGGCTACATAGGTTTGTCTATGGAGTATAATTTTTTTTTTATGTTGTACAATCCCAAACACCATATACAAATACCCAAAGTTGTACTTTTATAAGTGGTTTTTGATAGAGATTAAAATATAACTAAACCTATAGTACAGTGAAATACATTAAATTTAATAACTACATGGGGAAAAAGTAATAAAAACCACTTTATTTAGCAAGTTTTGAAAGAAAAGTACAAAAGAAGAGGGAAAAAATATTGTTTATAATTTCAAACTCTTAGTAAAATAGTATATATTATTTATAGAATTTGGTACAAGTTTATTAATTTGTTCATTTTTGAAACTAACGTTATTCACTGACTTACTTTCAGCATCGTTCCTCTTGAACTTTTTTTTCATTCTTTACAAACTATGTTAAAAAAAAAATATTTTTTTTTATAATTTTTTAAAAGAATTTGTAAAATACGTAATATAACTTTTTGTAAAGCTAGATAGGTAATCAAAAATTAATCATATACTTACATATCAATGTATTTTTAAAATATACTTTGATAACATTGTTTAATAATGAATTATGTATCAATATATATTTTATTATTGACTTTTATATAACTTAAATACTGAAGAGTGATTTGAATAGAATTTAAAGTGTTTCTCCGAGCTCTGAATTGTATATGTATATGTGAACGAGTGTAGAAGTGTCTTCTTTTGCTCCGGTTTCAAAATATATTATCCTTGGACATAGACGGAATTCTGCAGGACCTTTTGCATCGTTGGACACGTGAGATTTTTCTTTCTTCGTTGACTTGTTGTAGTGAAACCTCCGAGGACAGAAAATACGAGCAATACATTGCCAAAGTCCATAGTCCTTATTAAGGGATGACGATTTAAGAGGGAGTTTTATCTCTAGAGATTGTATTCCTCTTCTTTCTGTTTTTTTTTCTTTTCTTGAGTTAATCTAAAGGAAAATAAATTTCTACCCTACTCCCGCGTATCTTACTGTTGAGCTAGATCTCATGGAGTCATCTCCTACAGGGTGCCCCCCTGACAACAAACTAAAGAATAGTGGTCAAAAAAATGCAAAGATGTGATCTGCCAAGGCATTAGCCAAGAGGGAGAAAAACATCAGTGAGGCTACAACCAAAATTAATTTGAATTCTTCATTCAAGTGGGAGACCTTCATTTTCACTTTAAATGAAACAAATAATGGGAGAGTGTTTAATATTAAAAACATGAAACAAATTTATATTTACAATGCTGCTCTGCACTTCGGTTTTTCTGAAGAGGAAATCGCCGGCGCCCAAGCCCAGTATGGCTATAGATTTGCCTCATTGAATACAATCAAACCTATTGATATTCGTTCTCGGATATCACTACTCAAAAAAGATTTGGCTACTAAGGTGGAGGGACCAAATGGTGAATCTAAAATGATAACTATGAAAATAAAAGAGATCGAAAATTTCAAAGTCAATAAAAAGAGAAGGATTCAGATAAAAGCCATTAACATGTTCAAGCGTGCGGATTAAGACAAGCTAAAATAGTTCATAGGTAATTTTTGGGAAGTTTTGGATTCATATTTCGAAGCTAGTCTAGAATACCAAGACGCTGAATTGAAATTTAAAAAGTATAGATCTATATGGAAAACCTCAAATTATATTGTCAACGTGAATGCAGATCTGCATACTATTCCTCAAATAGTACCCATAAATAGAAATCTAGGAAATTTGAATATTTGAAATATTTAGGGGTGCGTCTGCAATGTCCAAATTGATTTCGATTCGGACATGCCGGAGTAAGTTGCAGCGAATCACGATTACGAATTATTAAATACAGTTCAGTTTTAATGGAAAAAATCAAAGAAATGAAAAATAATGGGAGCGAAATATTGGACAGAAAGGAACGCGGGGAGAACAATAAAAATAATAGATCCAATATTACTTAAAGAGAGTGACGAGATTATTGTTGACGGAGGGAAGGAATCGGAATGTCCAAAGGAGGATATTACGATTGTTCCGATTTTGATAATCCT
The DNA here is from genome assembly GCF_016086655.4 of Lepeophtheirus salmonis. Classification (NCBI taxonomy): domain Eukaryota; kingdom Metazoa; phylum Arthropoda; class Copepoda; order Siphonostomatoida; family Caligidae; genus Lepeophtheirus; species Lepeophtheirus salmonis. The sequence goes on along the minus strand of NC_052136.2, from coordinate 17,618,603 downwards.
CCACCGACAGAGAAACAACGCCAGGAGTCAAATATATCCAAGGAAGAAGACCCGCACATAACTAATGATTTACATGAGCCTCTCTTCCGATTCAGGACCAGGTGGAGGGCAAGTAAGAAAATCACCTGACATTGGAACTCCCCAGTACTCTCTTAAAACTATATCAAAAAGAAACATACTGCCGTCCCGATCTACATCTGGATCAAACTAAAAAAAAACATTATCATGTTTCCAACCGTCACCCAGTACGTCATATACAAAACAATAGAAGAGAGAATTAATTTGTCCTGCTGATCACTCAACGTCAATTCGTTACAAAGTCTGAGTCGAAAATACGATTTAGCAAGACTAATAGAGTATGTCCAATTACCAGACATTGTAATTCTATGTGATACCAGATGTAACTTGGACAAACCACTTCTCTATCCCCCATGGATATAGGCCCTTTTCGTCCTGTGCGTGGAGTAAGTGAGCTCATAAAAGCGTACCTATACTCCAAAGTCCACTCCCGGTGGTTTATGTATGTATAAGTATTCATTTTTTATTTATGATAACTGCGTCCATTTTAGTATAAATATTGTTGAGACTAGTTTTTTCACTAATTGTTTTACCATTTCAATTTCTTTGTAATTTTTGATCACTATTAAGACTAATAGAATAAAGCAATGCCAGTTGGCCAAGAAAAAAAAAGTGTTTATCCGAACTTGGAAAAAAAAAAAATGCAATTCATTGTAAGAAGTAAGCAAACTTGCTGACAGTGCTATAGAACTTATGGATGTATAGTTTATTGTACGGATTTTACTACAGGAATCCAAAACTGGGGGTTGACTGAATTGTAGATCCTCTCACAATTCGTGCAAGGTGTACTGAAGAAAATATACAGCGTTGAAATTTGGAAATGTTTCGTAAATTTCTATTTTTCTTTAACAATTTTTGTAGATTACAAGATTATATTCTCCCATACTGAGGGTCACTGAGTTTGACTGTTCTCCAACCTTCTCCAATTCTTAGTCCAATATCATAGAAACATAGTGCATTGATCACATCAGTACTAGAAAGGTTCTAGAAAATAGGGAGTCATGGTCTTAAACTTAATCGAATCCCTTTTGTATTTTTACAAGTTTATCTTTGAAGTATTTTAGAAATTACAATGTTAATTGAGGAATAGGTTTATTAAGAGTTTCTACACATTACATTACATTTGTAAGAACGAGTCAATCCACTTCTCATACTATTTATGAAAATGTCATTTTCAAGAACATGTTTCTGTAATTTAAATTTGCTGGGTGTTTTAGGTGCAGTTAGTTTAAGCTCAACTATTTTATTTCCAGATGATATAGTAGGTAGTAGCCTTCTTTATCAAGGATAAGAATAATAATAAAGTCTAAACTAAACCAATCCTTGATGATTAAAGCCACCCACTTCTCCAAGATATTGATTGCAATGCTTTCATTAATAATCTGTAACATATCTACCAATTTTAGTAAAAAAATTAATATACTTAGCATAGGCTTGTTTGGATGAAAATTGTGTTATTTATTCAAATCTATACTTAATTCGCCAGTTAGTATTATATATGTTGAATCCGTTTTCTAGCAATTAAAAACATATTGAATGAAGGAATGGAAACTCTTGATGGGACAATCAACATTTATAATCCCAAAATTTAACCCATCAAGGCTCACGAAGATTTCGTGCTAATCAGTATAACGTGAAAATTATTTTCCACGGGTAGAGCTATATAATTTTGTTGGTATTAATGATTTACGTCCCTTTAACTGTCAGATCCTGTAAAAAACTATGAAAACATATAGAAAGGCAGAAAGGGCCAAATGCATCACATGCCAGGGAGACAAAATTATTAAAATCTAGATTATATCTGGTTTTAGCGAACAATATCGATATTTTCGTTTTCAACAGCCTCAAATTTAAAAAAAAATAACTTTCCTTATACCCATAAAACTTTTTAAGTCGTTACTCTCAGGATCTTCGAAAAAGTCACTTATTTTCAATTAATTTCCTAGTTTGCACAAAAAGTTCAAAGTATTATTCATCAATAAAAGGAATTTCGACTGAATATTACTCTTTCGGCCGGTTTTTCCTCCCTTTCAGGGGTGTAATCACGATCCGGTTTATTCTTTTTTCTTACTGAAGCCGAAGGAGTACGAAATTTCATAATTTGCAAAGTAGTTTCGAGACACTACAAGGATTTCTTCTAATAAGTTTCTCTTAATCTTTTTCACTTCTGCATTTAACGAGTAATAATTAATGAAGACATCTCCTTCTTCACTAGTAGCTGAGTTATTTTCATTTTTTCGTCCATCCTTATCACCATTATGATCTTGTTTGTGTCATCTGAACCTTTATTCTGTGATTTTGGTAATTTAAGAGTTACTTCTACCCCTTTTGTAACGGTTGCACTTGAGCCTACGCTTACAAGATCTTAGTATTTTATAACTAAAGTCACCTTCATTATTACATACTTCCCTTTTCTTTTCCTTTTAAAATGACGCAATGAGGTTTAACTACCCATGCTTGTTGCTAAAAATGAGTAATCCACAGACAAACAGACACACAAACCTTATTTTATTAATGTAAATTGTGTTTATCTTAGATTGAAAGCTTGTTATTTGATAAATAACCTTCAATAATTAAAAAAAAAGCATTTATAACTTTACTTTTTCAAATTAAATGATTAGAAACTCTAACAGAAATTTCAAAGTTCAAAATGACTCGTTTAAAAGTATACTAATACCTTTTCAAACGGAAAAATAAAAATGAACTAGACATCAGAATTTTATTCAAATTAAATATTGACTGCAATGTATGAAAACAGGAATTTAATTTGATACAATAAATTGAAAAGTAAGGATATTTTTATTCTATAAAAAAAAAAATCAGAACTTACTAATTCAAAATCGATGTCAATTTTATTTCAACAAATAAAGAAAGTGATTAATTTGAGACGTTTGTGGGCTTCATTGAATCCAAAACACTTAAAAGTTTCTTAAAATTTTATCTTTTTATAATAAGTGTAATCTCACTGTTTATGCTTAAAATTATAGGAGATTCAATTAATAATGGAACTTCCTGAAGAAGTGTATTTGACAAATTACTTCAAAAGTTATTTATAATTTCTATTTTCTTTTTGGTATTAACATCGATATCTTTTATAAAGTAATGATATACCGGGCCGTGCAGAATTATTTACCGATTTTTGTTCAGAACATATTGCGGACAATAATAACATTTCGAATGACTTGAGAAACAATTTATTCATACATTTTTAGAATAATAAAATAGTTTGTGATCAAATTTAATCAATGTAGCCACCATTTGACTCAATGGCGCTGGTCAGTCGACGTCTGAAGCTGCCACAGACTTGCTGGATATAATCGGCGTACATGGAGGCCCAGGCCCTGTTGACAGCAGCCTTTAAGGCATTTATGTTCTTGTGTCGTTTTTTGCAGGCTTTGGTCTCCACGTGCGCCTAGATAGAGAAGTCTAGTGGGTTCAGATCTGGGCTCAGAGGGGGCCAGTAGTCCTTGGCCAAAAGTTCATGTTGTCCTTGAGCCACTCCTGAGCTTTCTTGGAAGCGTGGGCGAATGCTCCATCTTGTTGAAAAACCTAAGGAGAGTTGCCGACTATGGATTTGATCCACGGAAGGACCTTGGACGCCAGAATCTTCACATAATCCTCCGCTGTTAATCTGAGCCAGTGGGGAACCATACCGGCTTCATGGCCTTCCCGTTGGATCTCCAAACATCTCCAAAGCTCACAACACGGTCATTTTACCTGTTGAAAACAGGATCGACCGTAAAAGTTTTCTCATCTGAAAAAATGATGATGCGTCCAGATGAGCTCTTGATATCATTCAAGATTTTCTTGGCACGCTCAAGTCTGACTTCTCGCTGATGTTCAGTCAGCAGAGGGCGTTTAGTACGCCTCAGGGACTTTCCTCCAGCCTTTTTCAATGCCCTTGAAACAGTTGATGTTCCCATCTTTCTGGCTATGTCGGCAATTGACCTGTTGGGAGTCCTCTTGAACACTGCCTTTACTTGCCTTGTTGAGGCAGTGGGCTTCTTGCCAGCCACAGGGGAATGCTTGAGATCACCCCCAGCCTCCAAGCGCTTGGAAACGTTGTAAATTGTCTTCAACGAGGCCCCAACCTGTTCCTTAATGTTGTTATGAGGCACTCCCGCTCGGAGGAGGGCTGCAATTTCGATCCTCTTTGTTTCCTGATTGGACATGGTCTCACGTGTGGAAGTTGTTACGCTCTCACAGGAAGGATTTTTGTTTATTTTAACAGTAAAAATACGAAACAATCAGATTTGTTGCCACAAAACCTCTTAAAAAGTATATTTACATCACCGGTAAATAATTTTGCACGCCCCGGTAGGCTAAGTTACGCATCGTCGGACACGTCGAAGAGATGTTTACGTTCATCTACATTATATAGATATCGTGAGTTATATTTGAGATGTCTTTAAATAAAAACATTGACTACTCTTGGTACGCTGGGGAATTTTTGATTATTTGGAAAACCTTGAGGATCTCATATTATTTTATGAAAACGAACAGATGGAGACAAAATTTAGAAATCCTCACTTTTTATTCGTATTAATATTATTTATAAAGAATCATATCCGTGTTACCAATTCTGTTTAGAGAAGAAATATAATGCACCCTTTTTGTGTGATATCTAATTCACTGTTAAATTTCTACACGGATTCTAACTTTAGCCAAGTATCGTATGGAGTTTCTACGAGTCCAAATCGTTTCACTTCAACTCAGGAAACCTTGGGAAATTATCAATTTTTCAAAGATGTGCCATGGTTATTTGGCCTTGTTTGCTCTTTTCGTTAACTCTAGAAAGTTAAATCCCCATTTCAAATACGATCCTATATTTCATCCTATGTCAAAATTTATATTGTAATAATATATTGAACCCATTATGAAGAGGAATGGTCTCTTACTACAAATCCTTCAATTACTTCAATGTTGATGTTCTAGTCTTTTACATTCTTCGGTTTCATTTATCAATAATAATGATTAATATAGCATATTCTCATTTAGACATCATTGCTTTACATTTATACAAGATTCAAGTTATCTTCTATTCTATGAAAAATACTTCATTCTCTAACTTGTTCCTTTTGGTTGGACTAATTAGTATGTAAGGAAGTCTGTAGCTAATATTTCTTTGGAATAAGTGCCTTGCACCTTGATAGCTCATCATTTTTGAAGAATAGAAAACGCTTAACTTTTCCAGTAGTAAAGAACTAACAACTTACATGTTACCACTCCGTTATTGCTAAATCTAATTTTTCATTGATTCAATGATTAAAGATTTCATTTATATTGTCTAATTTATAGTTTTATTAAACAAATAAATTAATATATTATTTATATATGAATTAATTTGAGTTCTTAATTGATTAATAAATTTTGGATATATCTCCTTCATTGGGTAATAAGCTATTGGGAGAAGTGTAGCATAATATTGGCTAAATAATCTTCTGCAGCCTTTTCATATATTTCCATCAACAAAAGATATTCCTCCGAATGACTACAAGATTTCAGTCCCCACATCCATGACAATTATTTATGATAGAAAACGAAATGTTGATAATTCCCCATGGTGAAGAGTTGGGAAGAAGCGGTTCGAACTCTGAGAGACTCCATACGATACTTAGATTTTTCTAATTCGAAGATAGATTTAACCCTCAATCAAATATGTATTGAAGGTATCCATAGAAAAAATTAAACTATCTTGCCTAACTGGATCCGTTATATTCTTTCTTGGGACAGAGTAGGCCGCACGGATATAAACAGGATCCCTTTTATTAATTATTAATATGATAGAGGATGAGGAATGAAGGAGTTGGGCAAACCGTACGTCAATTCCTCCTTGTCTTCTTCTTGATCAATACCTATTTCAAGATTTTCTCTTATTTATTTGGCTATTTAGTGAACCATTTGTTATTTTATTCAGTTTAAAACACTGTCCGATAATATAATTCCTCAATTATTTGGTTCATTTTAACAGACAGCGATTATTTTGCAAAAAATATGAAAAAAATGTAGGAAATACATACAATACTATTAAAATCGAATATGGTCATTTGTTATAATACAGCCAAATAGAAACGAAATATCTTCAAAGTATCGCACACCAGAAATATAGAAGTGGGGAATTTTAATTACAAATTATTAGAACCACGAACTTTAAACTTTTGTTTCTCTAAAGCCATGCCATCAATGTATACAAAATTTTACTGGATTATTGAAAAATCCCTAAAAATTGCATAACAATCTCTTTTGATATCCTACATTGAAGTACTAAAGAATTATTGCGACTTAATCATTAAGTGTCCGAAAATTTGGAACGTCCGATGATGCTTAACTTACCCTAACACTAATATTCTGATATCCATATTCATCTCTAATACCAACTTTTATCTTTTTAGAGGAAATGATGAATTAATCATTGAAATACCAAATTGTAAAATATTATTTGACCCAAAATTTGGCTAAAATCGGCAAAATCATTTAAACGAGTAGTTTTAAAAACTGTGCTATGCGTACCATTGGACATACTGTGAGTTCCCTCTTGCGGTACGTTGAGAATGCCATAAGTTAATTAAGTTTCCACTATTTGATATTCCGTTTGATCATGTCGATCTCTGATTGTACACACTTTAAAAAGGTTTGAGGACAAATAATTTAATTTAAATTCATTGAAACGATAATTGCCATCTCAAATAGTACATCTTAGCACTAAAAATGATCATATAATATTATTGAATATACAGTTATTTAAAAAAAAATATGTGGGACTTCTTAAGTTTTCTAATAATGATGTTATTACCCAATTGTGAACGATATGTTGTCCAATGGGACAATTAAAATCATATTTAAGTACACAATTTTTTAGTCTTTTGAATTTATTTTTAAATATTTACGTATTACGTCTTGACGTTGCTTATTCGAATTATATAAGCAATATCAAAGACTCACAAATCAAATTCATGTTCTAATTTACCACATAAAATATAAAAACAATTAAATTTTTAAATCATAAATGTTCAAAAGTTAATTATAGACATAATAGTACTAGCATTGTGCGAACTAATTAAGCGTCGTCTAAAAGACAAACTTTACTCTGACAATTTATGGAAGAATGATCTCCTATATTATTAGTGTTATTTAGTCAATAAATGTGATGTTCTCTTCTCAATAATAAAAGAAAAAAAAATATTAATTAAATGATGTGTACTTTATTGTCTACAGCGCTCACTAACAAAATAGTTAATACTTTTGAATTGTTAATTCTTAGATCAAAAACATGTAGATGGTATACATCACGGAGTACAATATACAGTGTATCCTTTATTATCGTTCTATGCAATACCTGCAACCTGCATTGATACGACTACATTGTTATTTCTGAGATCCAAATATGTTTATGATATACATCAGGGGGCATTATATATAACCTGTGACTTTTTTCAGACATTCATTCAGATATTCAAATACACTTTGCCTTAATAATAAGAAGATTAGTAACTTGGACTCTGCTGAAATCCTTATGAAAAGGTTAGCAACTCAAAATTTGATTTTTCTTTTTCTCAATCCATAAACTACAGGGTGGTTCACTACAAGAGAAATCACATTGAATGATATATTGTTCAATTGTAAGACAGCATTAAATACGTGAAAAAGTAACTATACATATTGTAACCAGCCAAAATTTATAAGCACTGAGTAGTTTAATTTTTTGGATGGAACTCTAATTCTGGACCACTCTGTACTTTATATATATTATGACTAACAAATATTTAAACTTTTTGTAAAACTATTTTTAATATAATTTAAGTTTGAATAAACTATTTTTTAGTAGTAAATTTTAAGTGAATTTTTTATTATTTGTATAAATTGTAATTTTTAATAAAAAAAATGATCTTAGGAATTATGTACATTCTACAAAATTATACACATATATACAAATTAAGAGGTAATATTATGGCATTTTTGACTCTTCATATACTTTTTTTTTCTTAGAACGTTTCCACTAGCGTAACATATGAGTATATTATAGCATTTTTATTACAAAATCCCTCAGTCCCCGGATAGACTCCATCTCACTCGAATACTCAATAAAAGGTCAACCAAAAAGAAACAGAAAAAAGACTTAAAATAAATTAGTAACTACCCAGTTCTTCGAGTGACGAAATTACTATTGAATAATTGTTTACAGCTTGACATGAGCTTATTGAAATTTAACCAATCAACGTTCAAAACATAGACAGAAGAATGGACTCTTGAACAAAAAATAGTCTTTAATTTTGAATTATTGACGTATCACTGTGATTGATATTTGAATGAAATAAAATGAATAAATGTTAAAAATCTGTATGAACTGGGTAAATTAGTACAATAAATTCTGTTCAGAATGTATTAGGGACCAAAAAAGTACAATATTAAGATAAAAATACCATTTTAAAAGTAATTACAATATAATTACTGCACAATTTAAATGTGAATGTCTAATGATATATTTTTAAAATACATATTGTGGTCTGAGATATTATAAAAAAAATATTTTTTTTTGATGGATGGGCAAAGTTAAGTCCTTATGTTTGTGGATCCTTTTTTGAAATCCAAATACACGGCAATAATGAATCATTTTCTTAAAAAAAGACGAAATTACAATCGTCATTCCGACAAAACTGGGTTATTTATGCCTCCAAGATGGCCAGCTTTCACAATGATGGCGTAAAAGAAATATGCTCTATATGAAACCAAATTGTTTCCTCAACTTGAAATCCTAATGAATTCCCTATTTAAAAAATGGATAATAAAAAAAAACATAAAAAACCAAAAAAACGAGATTCATTCGGAATTATAATTATAGAAAATCTTTATACATATAAAATATTTTTGTATATCATTCATTCGTCCTTCAACCAAATGAAAAGGATAAAATTTCTTATTTCAACTTTAATTTTGAGGGGTAATTGGAATACTCTGAGAGTTATTCACAATAATTGATTTTTTGGCCCTTTCTAATCAAGGTTTTCTGAAAAATTTATTCTATTTAGCTGTCGAGTCTTCCCCAACAATTTTTGTCGTACTTTGTCGTCGTTAATGCTGCAAATTATTAAAGCAGCTGACCAATCTTCCGGCATCATTTCTAAAATTTCTACCCGTTCTGCTTTCAAACAAAATAAAACACATGGAAGATTTTCGTAAACCCTTGTTTTCTTCAAAATAATTTGTATCGAGTCGCTGCTATTTTTTTTTTTTTTTTCTGTAAGGCATTCAGTAATTTCTTCTATTATTATTTTATTTAGAGTCTTACTTGTATTTGCTAGAATCTCTACACCATGTCAAACTTTTATGAGGAATTCAGGTAAGCAACATGCCCATAATATTTTTTTTTGCTTTTCGCGAGAAGAAGGGGATATTAAGAGGTCAAAATTTAACTTAAACAGAGATAAGTATATAATAAGTTGTGGAATATGTAGAACGCATCATCTATAAATCAATATCTCAAAGCTCTCAAAATAGTTTAAGTATGTTTCCTGAAGAAAATGTATTTATTTTAAATGCCATCCTTGTTATTGGCAAGATGGCCCGAGATATCTTTATATTTTTTAGGTGTCCTAAAAACCATACTTTTAAAAATGTTAATGATTAGTATGATTTAGATAAATAAAATTACATGCATATTGATGAGGATAAAGAAAATATATATTAAGGTAAAAAAAAACAACAGTCCAAATAATGTAAAAACCGCTAATTCTATATCACAATTTAATTAATGTTGAAAGAATTATTTTCCTGAAAATCGCACCAATGTTATTAAATTCATAGGTATTTTAGGGACTATTATGTATTATTTAGTAAACCCATTTAACAAAAAGTTGTTAAGGTAAAAACACTACTTGACTCTGATTCTAATACCTCTCTTATAAAACAAGAGACTATAAAAGAGGTGGGTCTTAATAATCCTCCTAAGGTTACAGGGTGTCCACGATAAATTGGAACTATCTTAAACCTGCTTGATAAAAATGGAATTTGGAGTGTATTTGTTAATATGAAAAAGTTAGACATGATATTAAACAATGAATTTATTCAATATGTCCTCCCTCAGCAGCCACCATCTTCTCCATCCTGCCCCTAAAGGATTTGTATGCACTGATGACTTCTGCAGAATCGACAGCATTCCACTCCCTCGTAATGGAGCCCGGGAACTTTGTGGTGAAGACCGCAGGGACCTCTTCTCTCTCCTTGGCAAGCCACCTGTCATTCTGGAAGTTGTAGCTTCTGTCGACAGTCCAGTTCTTCTCGTCGGAGAAGAAGATGATTCTTCCTCCATGGCTCTTCAGGTCATTCAGGAGACGCTTACCGTTAGTGAGCCTGGTGGCCTTCATGGATACCGTGAGGATGTGTTGTTTGGCCATTCGATATGACCTGTACCCGAGTTCCTCATTCACAGCCTTGGAGACCAGCTGCTGGCTCACTCCATGGTTCTTGGCCAACCTGGACAAGGAAGTCCTCGGCGAAGCCTTGATGGACTTCCGGAGGCCTTCAAGGAAGCGGGGAGTGCGGATTCGGTCACTTCTCATGTTGTGGGCCTTGCGGCAGACCTTCCCCTCAACCTCCCAGGCTTTGGAGATCCGGTACACCGAGGTCTTGGGGTAGTTAAGAAGCTTGTAGATAGCAGAGGGCTTGTGTCCCGCGCGAGCCAATTCGAGGATGGCAGCTCTCGTGGCTTGTTCGATGATGACTATTGTTTGCTGTTAAAACAATTGTGGTGGAAGTTATAGTGTGTTGTTCATGCAACCTTTTATATTAGTATGATTTAACCCCGAATATCCACATTATGGATCTGGAGGAAGTTTAGAGTAGTTCCAATTTATCGTGGACACCCTGTATGTGAAGGAACGTTGCAGATAGATTATCTAACAGCTCCAACAAGAGAAATGTATGCTTTGCTTCATTTTTCTCTTATTATTCTCAACTTATGAATGAGGAGCAAAGAATTTCTCCTGAAATATCAATCTTTTCTACTAAACTTTCAAAGTTGAGTTGGGGTTTGAGAAGTGCAATAGGAATTCACATTGTAACAAAAGTAATTATTCAATTTTCTCAAGAATTTGATCATATTAATTATTAAATAACATCCATCTATAATGATATAGTTGAGAAATTTGACTTTAACAAACTTTGGTCAGGAGAAAACATGGAGATAAGTCCACATAAACCTGATGATAAATCACAATCCAAGCATAACAACATATGTATATGAAAGATACGGCAGTGCATGGATTCCTCACAAAGATGCTGGTTAGTCAAAATGCCATGGAAATATTTTAATGTTATAGGTAATCAAATAAGTAATAATTATAACCAAAGTTACATCAGAACATATTTCATTAGTAAATGATACTTAAAATGGATTTTATTAAAAATGTAATTGCCGGAAGAATTTTAAAGCAATTACAAAAAAAAAACATAAAAAAACTCACCAACCTACATTTTGTTTATTACTACAAATTGTACAATTAATTTTGCATTCCAAAGTTCACAAATTTATTCCAACAATAGATCAATCTTATCCACCTTACCCTAAAGTAACATGTGGTTGCCAAGGAAAAAAATTGAAAGGTTTTTGGACAAAATAGAGGCAAGAATACTTAAATGAATTAAGTATTAGTAGAAAATGCTTGATGTCTTATACCAACTCAATCAAAAAGGTTGATGCAG